>NC_143396.1:198825306-199080306 GCF_052110815.1 Crocodylus siamensis
TCTTTGAACAAAAACTGCGTGATTTGTGGGGTTTTTCTTTCAAGGACTGATCATGGTATTAGTTTCACATGTGTATCCCAGGAGTTAGCTATGAATATCATTTGTCAATAGTAAAATATCAATAATAAAAGGAAACGGTGATATATCAGCTCTCTTACACAATGATAAAACCTAATTAGCAATTATATTAAGAGTGACTTATAGAATTGCCTGGGTGTTTTAGACAACTAAATTATGATTCTATGTTTATCTGAAATCTTACAGTATAGATTCCCTGGGAATGAATCACATCTCAATTAGTTATAAAGAAGGCAATTAAAACATATCAGACAAGTTATAGATGACAGGATCAATAAAACCTCCATGATCTAACGTATGCTGAACAGCTACAGTACATTAAAGAAGTAAGGATTAAAACAAAATTAATCCACTGATATCCAAATTTGCTGCTGTCAGAAGAAGAAAAAAGAGACCGAGAGGCAAAATGGAGGATACAGCTATTAACCAATATTTCTTATTGCTGGTTTTGCTCTGATCTTGCTAAACATGAGCTGTAATGGTGCTTTTCAATCAGAAATTAGTCATTTGGAGTGGGACTGAATATTCTTTAGTTTTCTACCACCTCCTCAAAATAGTACTTAATATGGCTAAGATAGTGCCTAAATCAAAGAAAAGTTCAGTGCTCTTAATCTATCTCAAGTATACTGTAATGCTATTTGTATGTATTTCAATACCTACATAATTACTGTTTCTCCTTTTTAATGAGGCAGGGAGAATATAGGACCTCTCCTCTTCAAAGGACAGGAGAAAGAACAAGGTGAAAGATGTGAACACCTCCTTTTTCAAAGGTTTTAAAGAAGTTACAGAGGACTGTACTCCAGCACCTTTTGTTCAGTGTTGAAAACATGGAGTGGGAAAAAGGGTGACCACACTAGGAGGTCCCACCATTTCTCTACTTCACTTGTATACGGAAATAAAACTTAAAAAAGAGGCCACCAGTCACAGAGGGGAAACAAAAGTCACCTTTGTGTCTCCATAAAAATTGTTATGGCAGTACGAAGTGAAAGCAAACAGAGATCCATCCTCTCTGCAGCCACAAATGTTCAAATTTGTGGCCGCGACAGAAGGCAGCATTAAATTGGGCGCAGACCATGTCTGTTTACTTACAGCAGAAGAGCTCAGGCTGAGTGAAGCTGCCTGGGCTCTCCAGCCTCCCTGGGCAGTAGCTCCATGGGCTTGAGGGGCAGAGTACCTGCATCACTTTCCCACTTGTCCAGACACGTCTGTCCAGGAGTTGTGCCTGGGTAAGCAGGGACAGTTGGGGCTTTGGGGCACGCAACCCATGCAGCGGGATTTTCCTATGTGCTTGCACAGGAGGGACCCCTGTGCAAGTTCCTACCCATCCCCCACCACCTCCACATTTGCAGACCCATGTGGGAAAATCCCTTGCAGAGGGATTTTCTCAAGTGTGCCTGCAAGTGCAGAGGGAGGAACTCAGGTTTCCCCTCCATATTTGCAGGCAAGTGGAAGGAAATTTCTTGCAGAGGGTTTTTCCTGCACACCTGCAAATACGGAGGGGGGAAACCCAACTTTTCCTTGCTTGCATATTTGCACCAACTTGGGGCACGGCAACCAGGGATGGCTGTAGATGTCCCTGAAGCGTGCTCATGTTCCAAAGATGACATATTGCAACACAACTGATCATGCTCCAAAAATGTCTGTTTCCAGGCACAGATTTTACAAAGCAGCATTTATGTCAAAGCCAGTGTCCCATAAAAAGGGATGTAGGTTAGAGGAGGATGTTTGCTTGAGAGTGAAAGGGGAGAGGTTACTATGCAGTCAATTTCAGCACACACTGGAAGCAAACACAAGAGGAGTGGTGACAGAAGGGAGACTCTCTGAATCCCCACCCTGCTTCCTGCAATAATTATATTACTCTGTAAATGAGAGGAGTGGCTGAAAAATAAGGCCACCATCTCTCATACTCCATGTGACACATAGGATGGGGTCTGATGCTTAGGATTTCAGCTCTGATTTCCTTCTCCACTACTGCAATTACAAAATCCTCAAGAAGCCAAATTCATCTTCCATGCAATTCCAAAATGTGACCATGTATCACTGCAACCAAATCACAGCTAATCTGAGATTTCATCTGGGATTATGCCCAACAGCAATTTGATAATTAGGTTGTTTTCAAAAAAAAGTTAATTTTAAATTAGATTGTCCTCTTCCCTGAGTAAGCCTCCAAACATAGCATTCAGTCCAGTGTTTTCACTGTCAATCACTGTATGGTGCTGTTATTTGTTTGTCTGCTTCAATCAGAAGACATTTATTTTTCAAAACTGAATACATCTGACTTGTTTCTAACTTTATTCAACATGAAATCCAATCTAACATGACTTAAGCCAATACAAATTGATCATTGGCTTGGACAGGTATTTAATTAAAGAAACTGAAGCCTGATTTAAACTTAAGGAATATATTTGCAAGTCTGCAATTTGTATTATTTCACATTGTTTTAACTATGTTAGCATGTATCTTACAGTCTTGCCTAGCTGCTGATTATTTTGATGTGAAACTAATTCAGGTTTCTTATAGTCTTGAGATATAAAAGGTTATTCAGCACTGATATTCATACTAATGCTTAGGTCTATTTTTTATATTAATAAAAATACATGCAATATCCATATGCATTTTAATGTGTATGTGTTCAGCTCCTAAAATTGAATTTTACACTCCTGAACATAGATGGAAATTATGATGATATCTGATTTTTCTATAATAACCTGGAAAACACATCTTTAAATCTTTAGAAGTACAGGCCCTGTGACCTTGCATTCTATTGGATTTGTCTGACAACAAGAGGTGAAAGGATTCTGCAGCTCCATTGTCTCAACTGTAGGATCTGAGAAAAACACTGGCAGGGCTCATCAGAGAGGTTTATGAGCCTGCAGTTCAAAGAGATTAAAAGGAAAATCTACAGAGATTCTTTCAGGCTGAAGAACAACATTAAATAACTATTAGCAGCTTGGTTCAGTAAAGCTTTACTAGAGCCCTTGCTGGGTCATTCAAAAATTGTAAAGGAGAAAAGGTATTCAAGCTTCACTTGGGGGATACAATAAATATTTCTTGGTTCTTCTGGAAGCTTGATGAAAATGGAAACTTTTAAATAACTTGCAAAGTAGTAAAAATATGTAATATTGAAATATTTCTCACCTTCTAATTAGTCAAATATTCTTAGCAGTGTTGATGGTTTTTTTATAGCTACAATTTAATTATGAAGAAACATTATCCAATTTATACACTGCCAAACCAAACACAGCCGGAAATATGTACTTGGTATCATCATGAGGCGATAAAATTAAAAAGAATATTAGAAAACTTTTCAAAATTTTAGTACCACTAGAAATTTTTTTACAATTAAACTTTTTTTTTTTTTTTTTACATAATTTAAAATTATTGTTAGGAATTGTTACAAACCACATAAAAATGCCAGTTTCAGCTTAAGCTAAAAAGGAAAGGTCTGAGTTGAGAACTGTTCTTAAATCAAAAGTAATCAACTGAAATTTGTATTAAAAAATCTATTTATTAGAGTTTTTTAATACACAAAATCACATTTCATAGTTTTATTTGCTTGTATGGCATATAACATCTAGTCTCTTTCCCTGCTTTAATACTTAGCAAACGTGTTTTTCATTTGTTAAGTATGTATTCAGTTAGACCTTCTGTTTGCCACCTGAATCCTCATTCATAAAGCTCTAGTGGCTGGAATTTAGGTCCCTCTAGAAATCCCAACGGATATTTTCAGTAAATTTAATTTGTTAAAAGTTACCCTTTTAAAGATTTTTATAAGCTATTTGAATTGTGATAAAAGGACTAACTGTAACTAACTATAAAACTGCTTGATTAAATGTGGGATTCAATCCTGCCAAGTATTTTGAATTACACTTACACATATTCAGCGTATGAATGATTCCACCAACCTCAAACATCCCAAGTTAAACTTTGCTGGACTGTAGCCACAGTAGTTACTGCCTGGCCAGAATGAGCCATTAGTGCTGTTTAAGTGGTGCTGTATTGCAACCAATGTGGCACAAATCGTTCTCCATTGTACAGAATAGGTACAATACCAGACAATGGTACAAACGCTTCCCTCTGTACTTTCCCCTAAGACACAGGCGGGCAATTATTTTCGACAGAGGGCCACTTACTGAGCTTTGGTGAGCTGTTGAGGGCCACAAGGGCAGCCCTGCCCCCTGACAGTTGCCCCACCCCCAGCCACCATATTGGGACCAGAAGTCCTGCCCCCAACCCCTGACCTTTGCTGCTGGAAGTCCCTCCTCTTGCTCCCTCCCCCAACACTCCTTTTGGGAGGGAGGATGCTACAATCTTGAAACTGGAAAAAACCCCCAAATCATTTACCAAAAAAAAAAAAATCTACTATAACATTTTAATTTCATTTAAAAATATTGTACTGATTTATGTGTTTATGAAGTATCTAGAGGTAACTGCATAACAGCTCAAAATACAGTCCTACTGTATATTAGAGTATGAGCCAGGCAGGAGCTGCAGGGCCACTAGAGGGCATCACTGCTGACTCTGTGGCCACGAAACCCGTCACAACGGGAAAGGCCCAGGCACCAAGGCTGCTACAAAGATCATCTCCTCACAGGTTCCCCCCACGTCTGGGCTGGCCTTTTCCTAAGGTGTTTCCTCTTAGCCCCTCCCCGGATCAAACTTTGGGGCCAGCCTCTGGCTCTGTTGGGTTCTGCAGTGTCCTCCAAGGGCTGCAGGTTGGGTGAAGTCTTTCTGCACTCCTCCAGTAGGAGGCTGCTTACCTGAATGCAGCCACTGGGACCCACCATTGGCTTCATTCAGACAAGCAGCCTCCTGCTGAGCAGACAGACATCCCCAAGCCCTTCCTGCTCTGCTGGCAGAATTATGGATGCTTCCCAGAGTGGATGCATTTGTGCCGGGCCAGGTGGGAGGATTGGCAGCCACTGCTTGACTTCCTGTGGAGTCGACTATGTCCAGGACCCTGCACTGGTCCCAGCCCGGGCCACATGAGAGACCTGTCCTGCTCCCTCAGCTCCTGCCTCCTGCCCCTCCAGTTTCCCCTGAGGCTGCACCACAGCTGCCATGGGCTCCAGCTCCACAGCCATTTTCACCCCCTGGAGAGGCCTTCCCCCAGCTGGGGGCCTGGGCTCCCGCTCTCCCTTCACTAGGGCTGCCACCTGCTGACAATGCCTGGACTCTGGGGTTCTGCAGGAAAGGAGACAGCATGGATTTTACCCTGCAATGGGCCCAGAGCCCACAACCCTGGCCCAAACTCTGCCTGGACCTGATGCCCCCAGCTCAAAGCAGCCGCCTGCTCATCCTCGCCACCCCTCTGGCCAGGAAGAGGCTGCAGGAACTGGGCTGGCTCCAGAACTGCCCACCCCCTCCACCACCCTGCAGCCCCTGCCACTTCTCGTGCCACTCTCCATGGCCCCTGCCACTTCCTATGATGCTCCCTGTGGCCCCCATCACTTCCCACTCCCCACCCCACACCTATCCCCATGCCGATCCTCATACCACTTGCCGCAGCCCCCGTCACACCCTGCACCACTTCCTGCAACCCCCGTCATTCCTCTCAACTTCCCTACTGCTTCCTGTGCCTATCCCTGTGGCCCCTGCCACTTCCTGAACCACTCTCCACAGCTTCCGCTGCACCTTGCAGCCCCCACCACTCCCTGTGCCCCACACTGCTCCTTGCAGCCCCCACTGCTTCCCCTGCCACTCCCTGCAGCCCACACTGCTCCCCACGCTGCTTCCCATGGCCACTGCTGCTTCCTGCGCTGCTCCCCATGGCCCCCACCACTTCCCAGACTGCTCCCAGCAGCCCCTGTCAGTCCCCGTGCTTCTCCTCAGGGCCCCTGCACCTCTCCCTCTGGCCCCTGGTGCTTCCTGTGCCATTCCTCATGGCTGCTGTAATTTCCCATGGCCGTTGCCTGCTACCACCACTTCCTTCCACTCTCCCCGTCTGCTGCTTCCCCTTTTGGCTCCAACCTGGCCCAGCAAGCACCATGGCTCTCCCAGCTCCTGGGCAGTTCATAGTGGTTTCCCCCCACCCCTCCTCTGAACTTATCTTACTTTCCACTCAGACAGAGGGAGGCAGAGAACAGCTCCAGAACTGCTCGGTCATAAGCTGCAGAGGCTTCTGGTTGGGTGCTGGGGGTAGGAGGGGGGTGGAGGTAGGCCGGCCTTGCTGCTCAGCCACTGGGTCCTGCTGCCCCTAGCTGATAAAAATTAAAATAGCCACTGGGTCCTGCTGTCCCTAGCTCCTGTCATCTTTGACATGCAGCCAGAGACAGATAAAAATTAATTTTCTAAAATTTTGAGGGGTCCCGTGAGTCGGATAGAATGGCTTGGCAGGTCGGATCCCGCCCACGGGACATATTTTGCCTGCTCCTGCCCTAAGAGATACTCTGGAGGAACCATTTCTGTGGTGAATGAATTTGGCCAGTATTAGGGGAAAGAATTAGGCCACTCAAAACTCTGAGCTAGTTTGAGGCCCTCAAGAAAAGAAACAACTGTAAATGAGATCTGTGCACTCTGGACAAGAATCAAACTAACTGATTTCACACAGCTCAAGAGTCATGAAAGGTTAACCTGCTACTCCTACCAACATGGCCTAGGTTCTAAGTTTCATCAGCAGTCACTGGTGTTCATCTTCAACTATGAAAGACGGAGCAAAAGCACTGTCTGTCCAGCATTTTTTTTCTGAAAATATGACCATTTTAAAACTGCATTAAGGACTCTCTCTGTAGGTAAGATATTTACAAAGCTTGATATAGCACATCTAGATAAGGTATACAAGTGATGCTTGCAACGTTCCCTATGGGTCTGGAAATTTGATGGCAGGGGAATGGTACCAGTGTTAATTGTGTTCCCCTGCTGCCAAATTTTTGGACTCCTAGGGAGCCTCATGAGCTGGATGACTCAACAGCCACACCCAGGCATGCAGAGTCAGGCTACCACTCAGGCTATCACATCCATGGACTGACCCCAAGTGCCAATCCTGTGCAGGATCCAGGAACACCAGACCAACCCTGCACCATTCATCCAGTTGGCACCACTAAAACATACCATAAAAACGTGACTCTGAATAATGGTTAATAGTGTTAGATACTGCTCTATGCCAATAAATTTAGTGGGCTGATGGTTATCCAGTTGGTAAAGTATTGTTGGAACCATTCTGCTAGTGAAAATAAAAATGTTAGATGTGCCTTCATAATTCTTTCAAATTGAGCTCTATCACCATTTTATTATTTTAATTTTTATCAGTTACAAAAGTGTTGCAAGATTTAATTATATGTTGCAGCTGTGCTTTGAAATCCTCAAACAAAGACATAACTGAGCCAAAAAACCACCATTAATGGCAGTATGAGTGATCATGGCAAGGATGTGCTAATTGTGATTATTCTGCTCATTTAACTATTTAATTGTTCAGATTATTTTAAAGCTTGTTTTCTGCTCTTGTACCTGCATAGTTTCTCAGCATTAAGTTAACTATTCTTTTGAGGTCAAAGTAAATTACGAAGAACACAAATCTCAGCAGTTTTTATTAAGAGGACAAAGATGCAACGAGGGAGACTGCTTGAAACACCTCTTACAACTATTTTGGGACTTTGTTAAGAAATTTCATTCTCAGAAAAACTGTGAGAAGCAAACAACTTACATATAAACAAACGAATGAAATAAGCAAATAAACAGTATGTCTGTAAGTTCAGAAATCTTCATTACCTCTTTGTCATAACTGTTAGCTTTATGCATCTATCTATAAGTAAGCACCTGAAAGAGGTAATGGGAAGTAGAGTGAGTTTGGAAATGCTACAATGTGAGTTTGGAAAGGCTACTTCCAAAAGGCACAGTCTAAGAGTGTCATGTGTGTTGTGATATAGATCAGTAGTGTTCAACTTTCCAGTCCCATAGCTGAGTGAGTGGTTCAAAGTCAGTTTGCAGACAAGTCCATGGGCCTGATCCAATGCAGGGCTGGCACGCAGGGTTGGGCCACGGGTGCAATCTGGCACATCAACCCAGCCACGAACACCAGATTCAGCTCTGGAGTGACCCTGCCACATACCAGTGCAATCTAGTATGCAGGGCCACATCATCTAACCCATAGGGCTCCCATGGGTCTCAAAATTTGGCAGCAATGGAGCTGCAATTAATGCTTCCACCAGCCAAATTTTCAGACGCATGGGGAGACCCCTGGGCCAAATTACATGACTTTGTGACCTAGATCTGGCCTGCCGGCTGAAGGTTAAGCACCACCAATATAGACACACATCCATGAGGCTCAAAGCCATTGCCTATAAACCAGCAAATGGCGATGTGAGAAACACAGGCCCAAATCTGAGTTGGGCTGGGAAAGTTTTAATTACAACAAAACATTATATGGTGAAAATGTAAAAGTAGCTACTGTTGTGGGGTCAAAAGCCAACAGACTAAGTTAGAAGATGCCCAATTCTTTGTAAATGAAAAGTTCAGAACATTTTAATAAATGCTAATGAAACTGAAGTAAATGCTAGGAGAAGAATAAAAACATGGAGAGATGGGTAGATGATTAGATAGTCTCAAAAAGACTACTTTTACTATTTGTGGTTCTCATGTCTGCTACCTCAGCCCAAGGGTTTTCCTGTCATGAACCTCTTAGATTCTGGAAGAACATCTGATCTGGTTCAGTGTAGCAAACCTGGCAGAAGCACAGATCATTTGATGAAGAACTTTCCAGCCTGACCTAAGGCCTAAAAGACTGCCGTGTGAGAGGACCTCAAACACTTGGATTCAGGTAAGAGACTTAAAAGCCACAAATGGGAAATGATCCCTACAAAAGCAAAGAGCACGTAGAAGGCATAGGTTCTCTTGCTTTCTCATGCATCAATAATATCTGAATCCATATGCTTCTCCCTTTTTGTGGCAAGCTATCTGAAACTTGGGTTTATCAGCAAAGCCATCCACACCAGCGTGACAATCTGGCCTTTAATTCTTAACAACACTTCCATCCCTGAGGTATCTTACCTATACTGGTCTAAGCCCTGGTTAGAGTCTTTGACTGAAGAAAACTGTTTTTTTAAATTTTCCCAAGGTAAAATTAACCCAAAATAATTTATCTTTGATTTCATGGCTTGGATTACAAGCTGCATTAGTTTTGTTCTTTAATCAGTCAAGCGCATTGATCTATTAATTCTTAATGATTACTTCAGTGTAGGGCTGCACTGATGAAGATTTTCTTGACTGATGCTTATAGTCGATTATTAACCAGCCATATTGGCTGATGACAATGTGAAAACTGATATTTAGTAATAATGCAAGGCATTTTAAAGTACTGACATAAATAGCCCTTTTTTTTTGTTTGTTTCTGGCACGTTCCAGCAACCTCCTGCATTGCATCATTCAGTGTCCTAGTGCTTAAGCACTCAGTGTCCTGGCGGTGGGGGTGCTTGAGCTAAAGGCTCATCGAACAAACAGCTTGGCAGCAAGAGGCAAAACTCGCCACCCCACAGCTGCCAGGCGGACAAGGGGAAACCCGCCATTTGTTGAGGGAACCCAAGCATCTGGGAGCTCTGGCCCCATGGGGGAAAGGGAACCCAGGTGTTCAGAACCCTGGCCAGAAGGCATAATAATCGGTAAACATTATCGGCTATAATGGCCAAAAAAAGGCCGATAACGTCATTTTATTAGTGCAACCGATATATCAGTGCACCTCTACTTTAATGTTTTATTATTCCATCTTTACATTAGTATATTAGCTTGTATTAAGTAGACATACTTGCTTATCCTTTTTTAATAAAGTCCATAAAATACACAAAATTAATTTATTCTGCTTTATTCTGCTAAGCTGCAATGGGGTCATGAACTCTGAGGGCACAGACAACCTCATATAAGAATCTAAAAAATGGTTAGCTCTGTTTCTGAATTAACACCTCAGTCTCTCAGTAAAAATTTGGCAATTATTATTGTCAGATTGACTTCAACTAACTATATATGTAATTTTATTTTCAGTTTATGTAGTATGTAATTTTCCCAGAAATTACAATCAGACATGGCCATATTTCAAACCAAACTGAGAACAAAAAGTTCCTTTTTAATAGGTAAACTATGATTTTTTTCCTGCCTTCAGGCTATGGATAAGGGACTGGAAATAAAATATTTAAGTCTATGAAAAAGGTTCTTAATTCATTCCCAGCCCAGCATAACAAGGAGCTAGACAAATTTTCTTAACACACATTAAAAAGACAATTCTTGTAAGATTTCCAGACCAAAGAGGTTTGGATTAAGTACATGAGCCAAACCTCTAAATCCTTTGAGGTTTGTCCATTGCTCATTAGTACCTATGTCCTCAGGGCATAGAAGATTTCTTGCAATACCTCCAGAGGAAACAAGCATTAAAATGTGAAAACATACTTACTTGTTAAACCACAAGGGCTCAAAAAGAAAAAAACCCCACATATTACAACCAGGCACATGGACTGCTTCTCAGGTAATCTACTTGCCAGCAAACTTCTGAGCTGAAGACATTAAGAATTAAAGCATTAGAGTAAGACTGCAAACACAGGTGCACACAGTCTTGCACAGGAAAAGATTGTGCTGCAAACAAATCTTTTTCCTACTCTGTCTCCCATGTGCACATACATGCATATATATTTGTATCACCAAAATATACCTGTCCTTCATAACACATTCCCTGCCCCTTGCTTTGTGACCTCTTATCAGTTTTCACGTATTGCACTCGTTTCGTTCCCCTTTGTTTCTGTATGCTTTAGCAGCAGCCTTAATGAAACTGACTAGAATCATGACTGCTGAAGCACCCTGCATAGGCATTTCAGAGACCTGGCTTCTAATCAATTTCCCTATCATTCTGCCGTTAGTGAACACATTGTGACATGGCAAACATCCAGAGTTAAAGTATAGGTAAATGTGATTCACCAGTTTAGATGGTTCACTTTAGTCTTGCGTAAAAAGGGCCTTATGCCTTAAAATACCACTTTCACAAGATACAACCGAGTTACAAAGACTTATCCAGATTCATGTGAATTAGAGATATACAATTTGCTTTTCTTTCTTAAGTGTCCTTGTAGTCTCCAGAAATCGCAATTTAGAACAACTCCTCCATATGCAAGAGTCTCAGAACACATGTATATACCTTCAAAGCACCTTTGTAAGAATTAAAATAAAACTCACTTAAAATTAAAATTGTATCTCTTGCCATCAGTGGAGGACAAAAATAGGTTATATACATTTTTTATATAATTGTATCAACTTTACTGGATTTATTTGCTCCACTGTTTTTAAATTCTGTGTTCAAATCCTGTGTTCAGCAATTAGGCTTTAAAGTTAAACTAGCACACGCTTTAAGGTTAACAGCTGAAATAGTCATTTGCGTCATCACACCTAAGGACCCGGTAGTTACTGGACTGGTTGGTACAGAATCTGTGCTGTAAAACCTCAAAGCACTCAAGTTGAAGGAAGATACGAAATACTTGTATTTGGGAGTTAAATCAGACGTTTTTAATGCCAGTGCTGGGTCATTTCAAGGTATGCAAAGCTAAATAAAAAAAAGTGCAATATATGTACACAAAACCAACTGGAAACCATCCGTTCAATTATTCTAATTTATTAAAATTGTACCTGTCAGCCCTGTACCTGCACAGTCTGAAAAAACCCACATATTTAAGTATATTGTAATTCATGCTGAAAATAAACATGTATATCATTCTTCTAATCTTACAATGATGTATATCTGCTACTATGACTAAGCCTTTGTTTCTCAAATAAAGTTCTGGTAACCTTAGCAGCAGGGGAGTTGAAATCAACGCAAAAGAAAAAGGTTTGATGGTGTGCCAGTGTACAATGGAAGGAAATTCAATAACAAGCTGCAGAGACAGTGGGCTTTTATCAGACACATTTAAAAGTGGTGGTGGCTACACGTCAATGCTGGACCAAAGTGTGTACTGCAGAGAGCGACTGAGTGTTTTCCCCACAGGCAATACACTATTATTGACTCCCCCCATTAACATGTAGGGTGGATATACATTTATTGAAGGTTCTAATGGAAGGCTGAGGGACTCCTATCCTGAGGCCAGAGCAGAAAGACAGCCTATCACTTCATGTAATGGTAGCCCATGTGTGACAGACCTGACCTACATTTCCCCCTTTCTTTCTCACAACAGCCTGTCGCTGTTTTAAGAAGCTATTTTCTGAGATGTCTAAAAAGAAATGCAAGCTGGAGCTGCCTAGTTAATGTGTTTTACTGGAATATTATTTATAAATCTGCTTTATAAAGAGTCGCTTAAACTAGAGATGAATTATGAAAGCTGCCCTAAAACAAAACACATGCTTCTTAGAGAAAAAAAGAAGATACATGATGATTTTGGAATGCTCATCAAACCATACATTATACTGGACTTTAGAAGTAAATTACTCAAAACTTATGCCTAAAATGCTGCAACAAAATGTAGCATAGGGTATTACTTGAAATCATTAAGACCATTTACCGAAGCTGCTTTAATATCATCTTTAATGACTGTAAATGCAGTCTAAATTCCATATTCATTAAAATTATTAGAAGCAATGCTACCTAATGTTTTGTTGGAAGTAATTTAGTGTTCTTTACTGGATAACTGTCTGTCCTAATCAACATAAACAATGTATCCAGAAAATGAAAGTAGGACAAGGGAAGAGAACATTTTACTGCAGAAACAAATAGCATTTTAAAATATCATCTAACTATTACTCCAGCCCTTGTTTTACAGAGCTGCTGCCACTACAGCACTCCTTGGCAGGAACCTACCACGCCGCTGCAGGTCATACTCTTTTTTTGTCTCTTCATTCCCTAGAATTTTCCACGCTTGATCAATTTCGATGAACCTCTGCACACGCTCCTCCACTTCTCCTGCTGGCACATCTGCGCTTTGTTTATCTGGATGATACTGCCAATCAAAAAGAAAAGTTGGTGGCGGTGGGGAGAAGGGTGAGGGGAAAAAAATCGATAGTAAATGTGATATTCAGTTACAGGGAGGGGGACAAGAAGGTTTGAAAGAAGGTGCCAAGGAAAATGAGATGACTATGTTGCACACAGGAGATTACTGCCAGGTTAATTAGACCACTGGAATAGCAGCAAATCCACCAGTGGCATAAATGTCACAATGTGCAATGACAACATTTGCTGGATAATTTGCTGATGGAATCATTGGTCTTATGGACAATTTACTTAGAGAGACTGACTAATGCAAACACAAATAGGTGCACAGTGAGGAATACAACATGGGAAAAATGGGAGATATTTTAGGTAAAAGCAGCTTTTTCTTTAATACTACATCTAGCTACATTTCCAGCTGGGGACGACTGTTTAGTCAAAGCCTAATCACGAATAAATTGAATACTTTATTATACACATCTCATCTTTACCCTTTAAAAGGTAAACAGAATATGTAAAATCAAATATACATTGCAATATGTATGTATATCTATTTTGGAAACTATGCCTCAACATCTTTAATTTTTTTTCAGTTCAGTGAATCAATAGCCCTTCCAAATATTTAAAGTCATGGATCACTGGCTTCAAAATTTTGTGTCATTCTAGTTAAGAAATGATTATCTGAAGACAAGATCGTAGGATAAACCATGTATAAAGACAGAAAAATGAAAATACTTACATTACATGAAAGAAAATCCCTAAAAAGAATTCAATGGATTCTCTTTTTATTCCTTGCTATAGTTTAACTTACTTGTAAGGAATATATTTTCAATTTTTGATACTTCGATGCTTCATATAGCACATATACACCTGAAAAGCAGCAACTAGAGAGAGCACCTGGGGAAAGAATGAGTTACAGCCATGCAAGAATTGTTATCTGTTAATTCACTGCATTATATTTCAAAATACTCTTCATCTACTTATTTTTCCTACATCCTGGATTTAATTTCTGCCCTCTATGCCAGCACACAGAAGAGCCTACTGTGGTTATTGTGACTTGGAAGGCCTTTGGCACAAGGGAATACTACAGAGTAGAATTTTGAAAAAATGCTTCTCTTTATGAAGAGGTATTTGTTTTAATTTATTGTTCATTTTGGAAAGAACAATGTGGGTGTAGTGTGAGCTTAAAACAATTGCCTCCCCCTTCTTCACAGACAGTTTTATACTACAAATTCAAAAGGACTACTGCAACTGGAGTCTGTTTGTTCACTGATTCATGTAACTATCATTTGAATTTATGAGATTTATCTGAATAATCTCCCAAACCATAGCAGGAGAACAGACCCTAAGGGCAAAAAGTCTAAAACCTCAAACTTTTTACACCCATTTTCTACACACACATGGTTGTGCATGCAAAAATGGTTGCTCACACAAGTTGCGAACTCAAGTATTTAGTATATGTGCATATGTTGGCTGCATGGGTCTATGCCCTTGAAGTCAGTGATGCATTCAAAAGTAGGGACCAGCTTGACAGTTGCTGAAAATAAAGCCCAGGCATAGGTGTGGTAGAACCCAAATGCTGACTTAGGCATCATGCAGGTTGGAAATTTTTGGCAACATTTAGGTCTTGAACAGGTGTTCACTTCTGCAATAGACATTTTGAGAAATGTCTACCAATACTGATGGCTAGAGATGATCTGAGCAGGATGTGGGGCCCCACCCCTGGATGCAAGGAAACCAGTGGCTGATTCAGGGGGAGGGTGGGGGAGTGCTGAGTGGCCAGATGTGAAGCTGGTGGCAGCGAGAGTGGCCACGCCACTCCACCTGACTCCGTGGGGCCCTCCAAAGCATGGGGCCTGGGGCGGTTGCCCCAATTCATCCCCCACAGGGACGGCCCTGTTGATGGCCTATTATGAACGAGCCATGTCAGCTGATACCAATCTAACTGCTGATATGAAAGCCTGGCAGCTTGGAGAGCAGTACCCGCCTGGTAAGTCTGTTGGGGGAAAGGGGCATGGGGGATGATTATCAAGGCTCCCATGGTGAGGGATGGAGTAGAGCAGAAGCTAAGGTTGGGACAGAAGCAGGCGCTACCCAGCCAGGGCAGGACAGGACACGGGACAGAGCCCTAAGTGTTTTGTCTGGGGAGTGCGAGGAATGGGGTGGGGGCTCCCACCACTGTGCGCACCCCTGGGGGAGGTAAGGGAGGGCATGTGCCCCCCAGATCTGTGTGCAGGGTGAGGGCAGGTTGCTTCTGCAGGCTGGTGCCAGTGCCAGGCTCTTCTCAGTGAGGGAGTTGGGCCGGGATGCACTTGGGTTGGGTGGCAGTGGTGTTTGTAGGTGGGCTATGAAGTGGGCTACAATCACCCCAAAATTCACTGTAGCCCACCCAACACTCTTTCCCCATGCTGCCACCACCATCCACCCCAAGCACAGCCCTGGCCCAACTCCTCCCCCTCCCCCTCCCCCCACTGCTGGGAAGAGCTCGGCACTGCCTAGAGCCCCAGCCCTTCACCCTGTGCACAGATCTGGGGGGCACATGCCCCCATGCCTCCCCTAGGGATGTGCGCAGCAGGAGGAGCCACCCCTGCACCCCTCAGATGAACTACTTAGTTTCATAGTTGGTAGTGTCGGAAGGGACCTGAGCAGATCATCAAGTCTGACCTCCTGCCGTGGGCAGGAAAGAATGCTAGGGTCAAATGACCCTGGCAAGGTGTCCATCTAGCCTCCTTTTGAAGAACCCCAGGATAGGAGTGAGCACCACTTCCCTTGGAATTTGGTTCCAGATCCTAGCCGCCCTGACTGTGAAGTAGTGCCTCCTGATATCTAGCTTGAATCTACTCTCCATCGACTTATGGCCGTTATTCCTTGTTACTCCCAGTAGTGCTCAGGGGAACAGGGACTCTCCCATTGCCTGCTGGTCCCCCTTGGCCAGTTTATAGACAGCCATCAGATCCCCTCTCAGCCTTCTCTTGTGGAGGCTGAATAGGTTCAGGTCTCGTAGCCTCTCCTCATAGGGCCTACCCTGCTGCCCCCGATCATGTGAGTGGCCCTCCTCTGGACCCTCTCCATCTTCTCCACATCCCTCCTCAAGTGCAGCACCCAGAACTGGATGCACTTGTAGCTCTGTCTCGTGCCCTGTCCCAGCTGGGTAGCACATCCACCTGCCCCACCCCCATTTCCTCCCTCACCGCAGTGGCCTCAATATACCCTCCTCCCCCTTCTCCAGCAGACTCGCCAGCTGTATGCTTCTCTCTAAGCTGCCAGGCTGGCTGGGTGCATGCTGTAGTTGCACCCTTACACACGGCATTTATCAGTCAATCGCTCAAAAAAAAAAACAATTGCCAATAATGTCAATTTCCCTTTTTATCTGTGCCGATACAATAAAGAACAATGTATCAGTGCACCTCTAGTTTCCCCCTTCCCATGGAACTTCAAAAGGCTGCCCACCATCCCTTCAGGAGGGATGTGGGCAGTGGGGTTCCACAGGGCTCAGTCCTCAGGCCCGCACTATTCAACATCTTCATCAGCAACTTGGACGAGGGGGTAAAAAACACCCTGTTCAAATTTGCAGATGATACTAAGATAAGGGGAGGAGTGGGCATGCTAGAAGGGAGGAATAGATTGCCAGCTTCCAAGAGAAGTGGTGCTTGGCTCCTACCCTGGGGATCTTTAAAAGGAGGCTGGATGAACACCTTGCCGGGGTCATTTGACCCCATTACTCTTTCCTGCCATGGCAAGAGGTCGGACTTGATGATCTGCTTAGGTCCCTTCTGACTCTTCCAACTATGAAACTAGGAGTAGAGGGAACAGCATGATAAAGCCCCCAACCTATTCCCCAAAGCAGGTACCCTGATCTGGTGAAGAGCTGGGAAGCATCATGGGCACCTATACACGTGCCCGATGCTTGCTCCAATGCATTCTAATTGGAATGTGTCAGAGCAGACTTGATTAATCACATCAGCTGGAGCATGCTAATTAGCACACTCCAGCAGCCTCAGCGTCATGTGTATTCAGTGTCCTTGCACTTCAAAATGGCAGGGGGGGTGCTTTAACTAAAGCTCGTTGATTAATTAAAGCACCCCCACTCTCACCCCTGCTCCCAAGCATATGTAAAGACTTACTGCTCCTCTCCTGTCCCCTCCCAGACCAGTCAAGCAGGGAATTTAGAAGTATTCATTCCTGTGAAAGAAACTCTCTCATATGGGAGGGCTTCCAGCCTAACATCTCCTGGAAGGGGCACGTTTCCTCCAAGAGAAACTGAGAGAACACCTGTATGCTTGTACTGGAAGTATGGCAACTCTGCTGATAAAAAATAGGACACCTCTATGTAGCCTTAGCAACCAAAAATGAATGCTGCTTCAGATCCAACAGGAAGAAAAAAAAGTTACCATTACATCTAACATTTCAAGGTAAACCCAGGTAATGGGGAGGGAAAGCATGACATTGGATGATGTAGACTATATCACAGTAATTGATTCGTGTATTTTGGTCAAATGATCTAAGCAGCCTTTCTTTTTTTCAACTGTGTTCCAGCCTTAACAGTATTTGTTCAAGCTGGTAGCTGATCATGAACTGTAATCCTGCCCAAGTGTTAACTGAAAAGGTCACTTTATATGTACACTGAGTACTGATAAACATTAGAAGTTCTTAGCCTGCATAATGGATTAACAAAAATTAATATAGATAGAAATAATCTACATATCAAATGTGTCCAAGGTACACAGTCAGAAAAGATTACTGAAAACAGTACTTATTTAAAGTAGATCAAGTCAGTTTTTTACTAAAAACTGTAAAAGATTTGTAATTGTTAAGTAAGACTTTGAAGGAAGTAACATGCTTTATTCTTATGTTTAATGTTGTGCAAATGTAAAAGCAGTATACACTTATTCCTTGATTGAAATTTTGTTATTTCAAGTTTCAATCCCAAATAAACCATTTAATGGTTTAGTTTTACATCCCATGAGGAAATAACTATGTGAATGATGACAACTAACACCTGAAATGTCTCATTAATGCTTTTATTGCTGCTAGAAGAGGCAAGTCTTCCTATAACATTTTCCATCAAACTAACATTCAAATAAATAGAATATCTGAAAGTCCCAGGTATGCCTTGCCATACACAAAAAGCACACTAACACAGTACAGTGAGTGTGAAATCATGACCTGAATACAACTACATGTAAAGATTTAGGACAAAAGCTTTGAAACAATTAAATATAAAACCGGTTGCCCAGAACATCCTGCCTTTTGATTGGCCAAAAGCTGCTCTTAACCGTCTGCTGAAGACCATATGTTGTCAGATCCCGATTTCTGAGAGGGAGCAAACTAGTCATTAATGACTGATTGCTCACAACAACGCTAAGAAAACTGACTCCTCTCCTGCTGAGAATATTGAAGAATCAAACAAAACTGGTTCCTCTCCTACTCAGCCACAGTGAAATCATAGCTGATTGAAAATAAATTTGCAGCTTTTGAGCAGTGCCTCAACCAATGAGTGCATGAAACAATTTAGCAAGAAGGAAAGTAATCTGACCATCCTTTCAGTTGCTTCAAACTGCCCCTGAAATAACTGGCCACGGTGGAAGCAGATACTCTAGAAAATGAAACCACAAATATAAGAAGCGGGGCTCTCCACTGTGGCAGTGAATGGGAACAGTCTATTTTGGTCATTTCTTATAAGATAATGAACCTAATTTTACCACTTCACACAATGTTGAATAATAAAATAAATTATTTTTAAGCAGTATGAGTTTATTTTTATTTTTTTTCTTTAGACAACTTGTTAATAGATATTATTTATATATTTGTATCATTGCTTGCAGACAGCCACTGTCACTTGGATGTGTAACTACTTTCACTTTAACCACATTTCTGTATGAAAACATTCCTTTTGCAAGACAGTAACACAAGCAACTGACCTCTACAGGAGAATAAAAGCAAATGTTACATCAGAAAAAGATATAAGAAATTTCTTTTTAGCAGTGTGGTCCATGTTTGGAGAAGTATCATTACCTTCTTTGTACATTTCTTTAGAGTTGATAATGAATTAGTATCTGTGAGTTTTCTTAAAAGAAGAGTTTCTGATGCTCATTTTTTTGAAGTGTAGAACCATCCAAAGGAAGCCCATCTCTGGCTCTGTATCCAAGATTTCATGTCCTAGATGACCAGATTCAGGGTGTCCTCTGACCTGCTAATGTTCTTTATGTGTACTCCTTACAAAAGGGGTCTAATTCTCAGTCCTCTGAAATTATTACCATACATTAATAAAGAGATGGTGCTTAAGTAATCAATGGAAGAAAGAAAATGAGGCAAACTACTTACAATGTAATTAAAAATGGTTTGGGATTTATTCATCAGGCATAACCCAACAGATAGTGGGTCCCTGTTGTACCTTTTATGTTTTGGCAATGTTTCTTAAAGACACTTCAGAGCAGACATTTATTTTGCAGGGATAATGGGGTTGGATTAGATTCCTGATGCCTGCACACTGTGAAGCATATCTTAGCAAAACACTTTCTAGTACTGTGGGAAAATCCAAGTAGAAGCCGAACCCTCTCCTTTCCCCAAAGTCAGATGCCATAGTGTTAGTAGCTACGCACGTGTAGATTAAAATCTACACAGCTCAGTCTCTCAGAATGAAAAAAGCAATAATAATTAAATACATGCTTCCAGCTTATGAGTTAATTTCTTCCTTACATCCCCGCTTGTCATATCATACTAATATTCAGCTGTACTTTGAAGGCTGATCTGGTCTCAGACATTTGTCATTTGTCTTATTCAGTTATTTTTTCTCTTACTGAAAAATTAATTAAAATATCCACACGACTGTAATTTGATAATATTTCTCTGTGTTGCACTTTTCCAAAATATCAAAAGTGTTTTAAGAAATTGTTTAAAAATACTGTCATCAAGAGGCAGCAGTTCATATATTTCTAAAATATTCATGTGCCCTGTTCTCCTGCACTAGCAGAAGGCAGAGCAAGGTGGAACCTTATAGACTAACCAGTTAGAGAAGCATGAGCTTTTGTAGGCAACAGCCTACTTTGTCAGTATGCCTTCACTGGATGAGGGAAGCAAAAACAGTTTCATAGGATCTTTGTTCATTTACTAATGACCTTTCAGGATACAATGAACACTATACTAAGCAACTTGATTATATTTTCGTTATCTGTCAATCAATTTACCTCTATTTTAAATCTATGAATTATATTAAGAGTATTTAAGCTTATTTTATGGATTACATCAACTTCCCAAGATGCTGATTACCTACTGTCATGCCTATGCAAGCATGTCTGGGGCCATTTGGATCAGGAGGAGTGAGCAGAGTCCAGGGATAAACCAGGTCAGGAAGCCAGGAGGTTAGTTTGAGAACAAGGTCTAGGAACACGCTGAGTTGGGAAGCTGGGAGGTCAGATAGAGAGCAGAATCAGAGAACATGCTGGGTCAGGAAACCAGAATAAGGAGTCAGAGGAATCAAAGAGCAAGCTACAGGAAACAGGAAAGCCATCTAGAATCAGGTTGAGCCCTGTTGTCTGGACACTTCCTGTTCTGGGTCAGAGGTTTATGTCCAGGAAGTGAAGAATCAGCTGACTCCAGCTGACCATACTGGTGCCAGTGAGTGGGTGTAGGGGGCCCTGTCAGTTTTCTCAGGAGAGCTTTGACTAGCTGCAAGGTGGCAAGCTGGGATGAGTGAGCGTCAGGGATCTGGATTTTCCGTTTCCCATGGGAAAATGGAGAAAACTATGGCTTTTTCCCTTTGCCAGAGGAAACTGTGGATTTCTCATTTTGCTGGAGAAACCCATGGATTTTGCTGTTTTGCAAAGAGCTCTCTGCAGGCTGGCAGAGTTCCAGCTTGCAGGGTGCTGGGAAGGAGTGGGAGGAGGGCAGTTAGGCAGGGGCTGCCATGTGGATGTGTGCACATGTACATGTCCACCAGGCAGCCTGGAGAGCAGCTCCTGCAGGTAGGTGGGGGAGGGATGGGAGGGAGAGGGAGAGGAAGATGGAAAGGGAAAGGGGCGGGGATGGTTGAAGTTTTTTTGTTGAGATGTAAATTTTTGGTACTTTAATAAAAAAAAAAAAATTGCCAGGTTAAACTGAACACATTGTTTTAAATCACTGTCTGAAATTCATCAACTCCAGTTCCTTACACTTATTTTCTCCAACCAATTTCCATCAATTAGATTCCACAGGAATCAATTCTTTTGCCAGTATTTCTAATGGTCTCCTCTTAGCCAGTGCTCTGGACTCAATCCTCCTCCTCCTTGGCCTTTTAAGACAACTGACCATGCTCTTTTTATAAAGATTACCTTCTCTTGGTTTCCATAATTCACTTCTTTCCCACCACTTTCTCCAAGTCATTCTAGAGAAATCATCTTATCCTGCCATGCAGTGCTCCAAGGAGGAGTGGAACAAACACACCTATCTTTGCTCCCCTTCTTCTCTCCTCATAGGCGACATGTAGGGAAGGCACAGGGGGGCATGTACCCGCCCTGACAGGGCTGCTGCCACTGCTGGTGGCACCTGCAGTAGGTCACCAGCTCTGGCCCCAGCACCAACACCACTGGCAGCACCAGTGGGTGCCCCCCCAGACTCAGGAGGCACCAGTTGCCCAAGTATATCCATCTATTCTTTACCTCTGAACAATTTCACCTATGAAGAGAATTCATCTACCATCTCCGCGCAGATGACTCTCATAACTCTCTCTATTCCTAACCTGTTTCCTTCTGTTCAAATTAAAGTCATGGTAGGCTTCCCTGATAACATCTTGTCTATGACTAGTTGCCAACTCAAGCTCAACGGATGCAATAACTGAGTTCTTCGAGCTCTCTCCACTAACTTATTTCTCAAAAGCTGGCTATAATACATCATCCTGCCTGCTCTGACCACTTTCTCTAATACTACATTGAGGTTATGCCTGCATCTTGCCTAGTTTTTCTTCCTAATGTCTCCAAGATATGACTTTTCCTATCCATCAACACAACTAATATTTTTGTTCACACTCAGCTCATATCCATTCAGAAATCACCTATCCAGCCTACCACTGTCCTTGTCACTCATCTCTCTGCTTTCTCCCACTGACCTCCCCTTCAGTATTGCATGATACTTAAGCAAACTCTTTTCCCTTTAAGGGCCTTTTATGTCTCAACATCTTCATAAGGCCAAGGCAGGGGGTTGGACTTGATGATCTGCTCAGGTCCCTTCCGACCCTACAAACTATGAAACTATAACTAAAATTTCTCATTAATTTTAAAGAGGTCAGTTTCCACCTACAATGCTGCACTTCTCTATAACCTAGGCCCCATCTACATGTTACACTTCAGGCATGATTAACCAATTAATCACACGTTAAGTGGTCACCTAGTCATATATTCAGTCAATTAATGATGTGATAAAAAGAGGAATAAACTGTAAAGTCATTCCACAAAAGATGTGTAATAACTCTGTAGCTGCTTCTTATCAACCTTTAATTATGTGGGCAGTGGCCCCTGTGGCTGGGAACCCTGTCAGCTTATTAGAGCTCCCAGCTGGGGGTGGGGGGAGAGAGTTCTGTGTGCACCCTTGAGCCTAGGAGCTCCCAGCTGACAGGGCTTCCAGCCACAGGGGAGGCCCATTCTCCTCTGTGGCTGGGAGACCACAGCTCATGTGATCTCCCAGCTGTGGGAGCTTGCTTCTTGCTGGAGACATGAAGGGCTCCCCCTGTACCAGCAATAAGGCATGCACCAGCATATGTAGCATGGCAGGAGATGGATTGTGTGTATCGTGCATTAGATCCCATTGCACCTTTACCTGCACATGTAGAAGGGCCTCTAATTTCAAACAGATCACTGTGCTTTTCTATATATTCACCTCCACAATTGGAAGGAACTCCCTGTAAACAAATATAAAACCACACGATTATTCTCCTTTGTATCCTTCAAAAACTAAAACTAAAACATGCCACACTAAAACTGAAAGACTGTTGCCTACCATGATACCTAATATTGGCTCACTGTGTTTTACTCCACTGTGCCTGATGTCTGCTAATCTTCCCTTTATTCTGTTTTGGGGAAAGGAAAATCTTATGTTCTGTGGTCGTGTAGTGACTAACACAATAGGAAGCTGGTCCATGACTACAGTTGCTAGGTAGTTGAGTTACTACCCAGGATGCCAAAAGTCCAGCCCTGCCGGTTACCCCTTTTATTATCCTTATTGTAACACTTAAAGTCACTTTTACCTGAAGTCAGACCTAGAAGAGAAAAACCTGCTGGATTTTCTATTCTCTTGCCATCTGCTTGCGGGGACTTTATCGTTTCTGCTTTGAATGTTTACACTAGCACTCAAGACTTCATCCATGATTACTTAGTAAAAAGTTATCAGAAGGAATTAGAGAAGTGCTTTGTATAGGAAATTGTAATGCAGGCTCCCATGACATGTATAGTGCTTTAGTCTTGGGTTATCCTCACCATAGATTTTAGTATCACCCAAAAATATCTTATATTTAATTTTACTTCTCAGCCTATGCAGTTATTGTTCCCTTCTTAAAGTCAAATTTCTTAAAACTTGAAGGGGGGAATTATAATACTTCTTCTGGGCACAGACAGCCGCCTCAGCAGATCAGGATATAATATTATCAAGTATAGATCAAGTAGATAATATTATGGTATTAATAATTATTCTTTTAGGGCTTTTCATCAGAAGAACTCAATGTTTGTATTAACATTAATTTTCACAACCCTCCTCAAAAGATAACTGGGTTACATCCTTTCTACAGCTAGACAAACTACAACATGGATAGCACAGATTAAATATATTGTCCAAAAACAGTGTTAAACATGTGACCTGTGGACCAGACCCAGTCCATTGAGCTATACGATCCAGGCCAACTCTGTGGACTCCATGTTGTACAGGGAATCAGTCTGGGGCATGTGCTACATGTGGCCCCTGCACGGGACCAGTTTTGCATATTGGTTCCTAAGCAAATCTGGATCTGTGTGTGTAGCACATACCAGTTCATGTAGTACACAAGTTGGACCCAGTGCTACTGCAGTATAGGCAGTCCAGATTGCAGATGGTATGAGGTACCCTGCTGGACCGGTCCTGCAAGGTGGCTCCAGTGCAAGTGGACAGCTTGGGGCATGATCCAGATTGGTCCTGGAGCCAGTGCAAAAGCCTGGTTCTGTGTGGGTGCCACATGCAGCGCATGCTCTGGACCAATTCCCTTGTGTTGTGTGTAGTGTAGAGTTCAGCCCATATGTCGAATGCAGTGCCAGCCCTGGAGTGGGGCTGGTGCATGCTGTGTGTGGCAAGCAGGCTGGACCTGGTGGTACAACTGCTCCACATGGCACTGAGTGTCAGTCCATTGTTGAAGCTGCTTAGAGTTTGCTTTTACTTCTATTGCCATGTGGTTATTGTAGGTTTAATTATCCAGGTGCTCAGAGTTTGTATGTGCTCTCCTTTTAAATAAATCTCAGTAAAGTAAACAAGAAAATGATCTTACTCCCACTGACCTTAAAAAGAAACCACACACACATATAGTGTTGTCAGCCCTCCCAGTTTATCACAGATCTTATGATATTTACTATATTTCTTAAGGCTGTAGCTCCTGGAGTACCAGTACAGAGGATTTCATCTTTCATATTTATAAAGGTGCATTTCTAATTCTAATAGTTGTGAAGGAAAGCTGGAAACAAGAACCCTAAAAGCAAGATGCCACAAGGTAAAACTTTAATTTTTTAAATTTATCTCACAATTTTTGCAGAGAGATGTAATTTTTGAATGCTTAAAACATGCAATTCTGTCCAGAAATGTGCACAAACAGAATAATACAGTTTAAAGTAATACATTCTTAGCACCAAGAATGCATTTCACCTGCTCAGTACTTTTCTGGTTCATTCTCCTGTCAATAAGTCAGTCTTTCATCAGTCTTTCATCAGTCACACGGGATGCCCATGCCTGCTATGGGACAGGGAAATCTGGGTGAGGGGGATCCCCTACCCTCCATCAATGCTGACCTCGTGAAGGAACACCTTGAGAAGCTGGATACCTTCAAGTCAGCTGGCCCTGACAACCTGCACCCCAGGGTACTCAAGGAGCTGGCGAGCGTCATAGCCCAGCCCCTGGCACGGGTCTTTGAAAACTCCTGGCGCTCTGGTGTAGTGCCCGAAGACTGGAAGAAGGCCAGTGTGGTGCCGATCTTCAAGAAAGGGAGGAGAGAGGATCCGGCTAACTACAGGCCTATTAGCCTGACTTCTATCCTGGGGAAGATCTTAGAAAAGTTTATTAAGGAGGCCATCCTTGAGGGACTGGCCCAGGCTAACATTCTAAGGGGTAGCCAGCACAGGTTTGTTGCGGGTAGGTCTTGTTTGACCAATCTCATTTCCTTCTATGACCAGGTGACCTATCACCTGGACAAGGGAGAAGAGATTGATGTCATATATCTTGACTTCAAAAAAGCTTTTGATCTGGTATCCCATGATCACCTCTTGGCCAAACTGCCCAGTTGTGGCCTTGGCTCCACCACGATCCGCTGGCTGGGAAATTGGCTTCGTGGTCGGACCCAGAGGGTTGTGATTGATGGCAGTCAATCATCATGGTGCCCTGTAACCAGTGGGGTCCCTCAAGGCTCTGTCCTGGGACCCATACTATTCAACATCTTCATTAATGATGTGGACGTTGGAGTTAGGAGTGTACTGGCCAAGTTCGCCGACGACACCAAACTTTGGGGCAAAGCATCCACGCCAGAAGATAGGCGGGTGATCCAGGCTGACCTGGACAAGCTCAGCAAATGGGCAGACGAGAACCTCATGGTGTTTAACCATGTTAAATGCAAGGTTCTCCACCTTGGGAGGAAAAACCTGCAGCACCCTTATAGGCTCGGCAGTGCTACGTTGGTTAGCACTACAGAAGAAAAAGACTTGGGGGTCATCATTGACCACAAGATGAACATGAGCCTCCAATGCAATGCTGCGGCTAGTAAAGCGACCAAAATGCTGGCTTGCATCCATAGATGCTTCTCGAGCAAATCCCAGGACGTCATTCTCCCCTTGTACTCGGCCTTGGTGAGGCCGCAGCTGGAGTACTGCGTCCAGTTTTGGGCTCCACAATTCAAAAAGGATGTGGAGAAGCTTGAGAGAGTCCAGAGGAGAGCCACGCGCATGATCAGAGGTCAGGAAAACAGATCTTACGATGACAGGCTGAGAGCCATGGGACTCTTTAGCCTGGAAAAGCGCAGGCTCAGGGGTGATCTGATGGCCACCTATAAGTTTATCTGGGGTGAACACCAGGATTTGGGGGAACATCTGTTCACCAGAGCGCCCCAAGGGATGATGAGGTCGAACGGTCACAAACTCCTGCAAGACCGTTTCAGGCTGGACATAAGGAAGAATTTCTTTACTGTCCGAGCCCCCAAGGTCTGGAACAGTCTGCCATTGGAGGTGGTTCAAGCACCTACATTGAACACCTTCAAGAGTAAATTGGATGCTTATCTTGCTGGGATCCTATGACCCCAGCTGACTTCCTGCCCTTTGGGCAGGGGGCTGGACTCGATGATCTCCCGAGGTCCCTTCCAGCCCTAATGTCTATGAAATCTATGAAATTTATGAAATCTATGAAATGTTGAATCCAATATATGACTGCATCCAGATGAGTATGGCCGTGCAGTATTTGGCACTGGACACATGTCTGCGGTGCACATACTGAACATCCAGTTGTTCTCCACACTGCAAGGGAGCAGTGTGGAAGGTTTTTTTGACACCTCATTATCAAGGAGTCAAAAAAAAACTGTGGAGAGAACAAATGGAGTGGCACATGCACAAGCAGTATGTGCTGCTCAAAAGCAGAGCTGGGCCACATGGAGCAGCAGAATTGCGTGGCAGAATTACCGCTGCTGCAGCCCCAAGAGGTCCAGAACCCAAGGTAAAGCTACGGGGGCCAGGTCAGGGCTGGCCCCAGCCACCCCTACCGTCTCTGGGGTAACTTGCCCTATGCCAGGGACAACTAGTGGCAGCACAAGGTGTGCCACTGCTAGTTGTCCCCAGGAAACTAAACATCCACAATGTGTGTGGACACAGCCTATTTGTCTTATTTTTAATATACTTTGGGCCATATGCTTCTGCAGCTTGGATACTATGGAGAAGAGTGAAAAACTCTGCAAACACACACTTTAAACACAGCTGCAATCACAACTCAGTTCTGCAAATATTTGTATGACTCTGGGTTGCGCATCTGACATCCATAATAGTCATAGAAATTTTCCAGTATTTAATGATGGTAGTTCATAGGCTATACTACCAACCACAGAAAAGAAAAATTAAAAGCTTTTGCCATTGCAGGCAGCACAAAAGATACTTGTATTACCAACTTCAAATTAGGAACTTGTAAACCACCTCTCAAACTGCGTTAGATTTTATTATATATTGACAAGTGCTCACACATTTTTTCTTGTGTAAACCCGTGTCTCAGTCTTCTGGCAGGTATATATAATTGTGTATTACTACTCACCTTCTCCAAAAAGATACCTGCAATATTCGTGTTGTATATTATTGGTTACCATTACAAAATATAACAACAATTTGGATATAAAAATAGTGAAATTTCTTAGATACCAGTATGCTAGCACTCTGTAAAATTTTACATTTCAACCTCCCTGGACATTCAATTACTGACCTCAAAGTAGCTACCCTTAAACAACAAAACATTAAAAATCAACCCAAACATGAATTGCAGAACAAGAGATTATTCACAGACTGGACTGTGTTAAGTATGATCTCAACAGAGATTCTGGATTTTTATCCCATTACCTGAACTAGTTTTTATGATCTCTACTGTCCTTCAGTAGGTTAACAGCTTTGATTCATCTCCATTGATCCTTTCAACTTACCTTTACTTCCTCCCAGCAGTTCCACCACCCTCCTTCCTTTTCCTAGCCTTTGTATTTAAATTAACTTAGCCCTTTCTATTTAGTGCCTGTTCTCTGCAAATTCATACGTGGCATCTGCCAAAATAGCCTGTAGCCTACAAAAGCTGATGCCTCTCTGAACAAACTGAATGTATAAATCATCCTCTGCAAAATACTGTCTCCATTTTTTAAAATTGTTTTCAGCCACATCCACTGTTTAAACACAGAATTTAGAACATGCCTACTGCATAAATGGATACCTTATATTCTTTGTCCAGTATCTACACAGTTCAGCTAATTCTATATCTTCCGAACTACAAAGTTAAATCCTATACTACATACTGGAAGCATCTAAAAGTTCACTAATACGCTGTAGTTAGTGCACATTAAGTTTAGTACTTGGATTGAAGTTTAGTACTGAACATTGATTTAGTACTTGGATAACCAAGTATGAAATCAATGTTCAGTAACTTGCACTACTGCACAAGAGCGCTGGCGCGTGGGTTTTTTAGTGACACTTACTATGCAGTAGCCTAATACTACTGCACAATAGCGTATTAGCATGGTTTTTGCCCAACACACTACTGTGCAATGTTATTAAGCTACTGCGCAGTCAGCATCTCATGAGACCACTGGATCAATAATTATTCTGCTACAGTAAAAGCTCTGTTATCCGGCATCCATGGGGAATGGATAGTGCCAGTTAATCCAATATGCCGGTTATCTGAGAGCTTACCTCCAGTGGGTTGGAGGCGTCTTTGCCGGTGCACCAGGGCTTTCACTCCCTGCCGTCAGTGTGCCGGGGGACAGAGAGGGGGGGCCTGTGCAGGCTGCTTTGCCCTGAGCCCTGGTACACAAGGAAGAAGTGGGACTCGGCAAAACCGAAAGTGCCATGGTGGGACTTCCGGTTTAGCTTTTGTTGCATCGATCCACTGCCATACACAATAGATGCCATCTGCAACAGATCCCAGTTAAGGGAGCATTCCAGATGGTAAAGTGCTGGATAACACAGCTTTTACTGTAAAATAAAAAGGACCAAACTGACGGATATTAAGAACTTGATATCCGCAGGACAGTAAACTAAGATTGCAACCCCGAACATTCAGTTGATAGAATCAAGCAATAAACAGGTTGCATGCTGCAATCTTCGAAAGACTTAACTACATTACTGGTTGATTTTTACTGTGATAAATTAGCAAGCACATTTTGGTGAAAAAAGGTAAATAGCATCCTTCGTTCCATTATGTCCTTTATAACAGAATCTTTTATAAAGGATAGGGATAAATGACATAGTTCGCTTTTTTTTTTTAAATCAGTAATGACTAATCTAAAAAATTAAACATGCCTCTCTGTTCTCTATATAAAAAGCAATATTTAACTTTAATCACCAAAATAAAAAAAAATAAAAAATCTAAATTGTATTTTAATTTAAATTAAGCTTGTTTTAATAAATCTATTTAAAATTAAAAGGTATTATGGCCTGTATTTACTTTAATCTACTGAACTCATTCTCTTAAACTCAAAAGCGTTACACACACATTTTGATTTTTATATGATAAAAATAAGAGTCAAGATTTCTCTCCAATGTATTTCTATTGTTTTGTTTTATCCAGCCTAGATTGAAGCGCCTCATTCAAGACAAATATTTGGAAACTGTAATGCAAATTCAGAATTATCCAGAATTTTATCTTGCAATTCCCATGACTTTAAACTGGTAACTTTTCTACTACAATTCAGTGCTATTGCAATTCATTAAAATGCTCAACTGAATGCAATGGAACTATTTAGAATTTAAAGAAGGCTGTGCTTAAGTACCTACGTGAATGAAGTTCTGAAAATTCAATACAACACGTGCATTAAGTTACTTCTGTGCTTTAATGTTTGAAAGACACAGAGCAGAACAACATAAGTAATTCCAAAAGGTACCCAAGAAACAAAGGTAAAGTACTTATCTTGTAAGATAAAGGTTGATTTATGAGTCATCATTTATGTCATTAATACGTATCTAAAAATTAACTCAATATCTGCAAATATTCACCTGCCATTTTTCTGAATTAGATACAGAATATTAACTATGACCAAGATGCATCTTTACAAGAGGCATAAGCTTAATTATCACTGGGATTAATAGTTAGGCTAGTGTACACAAAAGAAAATTCAACGAATACACTATATAATCCTGAAGCGCTTAAAAAAACCAAATCCACAGATGGAAGTGGACTTTTTAACAAACTTTATTTGTTTATTTGTATTACACCACCACCCAAAAGCCCTAAAATGGACCAGGTTAATTGCTATACAAATACAGAGAAAAAGGGATATGATCTAAGTAAAACCAAAAGATAACAGATGGATGGCTGGATGGGCAGAAGGAGCATGAGGGGACAGTATCAGTAAACATGCTGGATGGCATTCTCAATGTATCAGTGGACTATCTTAACAATCTGGGGAGGGAAAATTGCATAAAAATAGAGTGCGTATGGAGCGTGGTACTACAGCTTTGCAGATTTAAGGAAAATTCTCCATGAGCATGAGAGGCACTATGAGAGAAAGCAAATTACCTGGTCAGTTTTCAAACAAGAGGGCAATAAAAGTTAGCATCATTGATAAACATTGGTGGGATCTGATATTTTGTAAATGGAGTCTGAAATGTAAGATATGGGTGTGAAGGGCCTAGAATGAAAAAGACAAGCAGCTCATGTTTGATACAGCAGAGATGAGAAAACCACTGGCCAGATGCAGAAAGACATAACAGTATCAAAGCAATAGGCTAGCGCAGGGGTGTCAAACATATGGCCTGTGGGCTGGATCTGGCCTGTGCAGAGATTCTATCAATTACTTAAAGTTGGGGAATGTGATGGGGGGGCAGGAGGGGGAGGGAGGGAATGGGCTGCCATAGAACCAGAGGCCCTCAGGCCCCAGTGGACATAGCGATTGGTGGCAAAAGGGCAAGCAACGGTTGACACAACCCCAGTAGCCCTCTGGTCCACTTTGTCCATCACCACTGAAGTGGCCCTACCTCCAATGGCTCTGCTGCCACAGTGCACCACATGCCTCATACCAGAGCCAGAGTTGTGGTCACCTTGTACACTGTGCGCTGCAGTGGCTGCAGCATGAGGCATGTGGTGGCACAGCAGCTCCGGCTCTGTCCTGAGGCACACAGCATGCGGCGCTGTGTACACCAGGGGAGAGCTAGAGCTGGAGCTGCCACTGCATGGAACAGGGAGGAGCCAGAGCTGCTACCACTGCCACCAGAGCTCCCAGTACTCCAGGCTACAGCCCCACAGTCTGGAGTCAGCCCATGGGAGTTTGACATCCCTGGGCTAGGGAAATAATCCTTACAGCAATATTCTGAATAGATGTGTGTGCAGCAAGACTGCATTGGTCAGAACCGGAGAAGAGGATGCAGCAGTATTCATACATGGGATAATAAACAATGAGACGAAAGCTTTAATTGTGCGGTTAGACAGGACAGGCCGTATTTTAGAGATGTGAAGGAAAAAGAATCTGCAAGATTTAGATGTAGACAGGATGCAATGACTGGAAGAGAGAGATCAGAGCTGCGATGCTGCCTAGGCGTGAGCAACAGGCAAGATGTTGGCGTTAGATAAGGAGGTATCAGGGGGAGCTCTGTAAGAGGAGGGGAGCTTGCTTAGAACTCTGTTTTAGCAATGATGAGCTTGAGGTGACAGAAAGAGATCCCTTAGGACAATGGTTTTCAACCTTTTTTCATTTGCAGAACCCTAAAAAAATTCTGAATGGAGGTAAGGATTCCTTTCAATTGCAAGTGTGGGTATTCATACACTTTTCATTGATCATAGTCATCTTTCACAGACCCCTTAGACATAGTCTGTGGACCTCTAGGTATCTACAGACTACAGGTTGAAAACCACAGCTTTGGAGATGTTTTCTATCCAAACTAAAACCTCAACTTCTCTCCCTGATAGTAGGGCTTGGGTAGAAGGAGACAGGTCAGGAGCAGAGAAGCAGATCTGGAAGATGGTAGATTGTAAATGGATGCATGTTTACAGTCAAAATTAGGCACAAAGGGAAAAGAGAAGGGACCCAAGGACTATACCACCCTCTTCTCTTTGCCCTCCCACTCCCTTTTCCACCCTCAGGAAGTGGTACAGGTTTCCCTCGATTAATGCAGTACATGTGTTCCCAGAGAACAGCGCATAAATTGAATTTACATAAAACGAACCCACTTTACAATGTAACAAATAGGGATAAGTTTCCATGGTGGTGAAGGAGGGAGGGAGGGAGTGAGGCGGGGACTACGGAAGGGGTGGGGGGAAGGGGTGCTGGTTCTGGGGATGCACAAGGCAGCAAAGCAGAGGAAACAGCGGCACTCACACCTTCCCCGGCTGCAGTGGCCCTAGGAGCAGCCGGTGCCAGCAGCCTGCAGTTGCTGGGCTGTACCGTGCTCTGTTTGTCCCCCTGCACCTGGGCTTCACCTGTGGCCAATCACTTCTGCTCCTGGGGTGCGCCATGCCCTGGTGCAGACAGCTGGTGTCAGTGGCTCCCAGGGCCGCTCCAGCACGGGCTGGGGTGAGTGCAGACAAGTGGAGCCCTGGGTGGTGCGGGACATGGTGCAGCCCAGGAGCAGAGATGCATGGGGACAAGTGGAGCACAATGCAGCCCAGCAGCTGCAGGCAGCTGGTACCAGCCACTTCTCAGGCCGCTGCAGTCGGAGCTGGGGTGAGTGCTGCGCCGTACACCGCCCAGGGCTCCACTTGTCTGCACTCATGCCAGCCCGTGCTGGAACGGCCCTGGGAGCAGCCAACACCGACTGCCTGTACCATGGCACAGTGCAGCCCAGCAGCTGCAGGCGGCTGGTGCCGGCTGCTCCCAGGGCCGCTACAGCCAGGGCTGTGGTGAATGAGGCCACGGCCCTTTCCCCTCCCCTTACAGACTTACCTGCTTGGGCAGGGGGGTGGCATCTATGCTGATTGCATAAGGGTGAATTTACCTTGCATATAACAAATTATGCATCTAAATATGCTCATCACAAGAGCAAATTCACATATAAAGAACCCACATAAATCAAGGGAAACTTGTATTCACTTCAGCTAGAGAAACAGAGTGATGGCAGAACTGAAGTCAGCCTGACAGTGGGACTTTTGCTAGAAATGCTGAGCAGAGAAAGAGATGAAATGGAGGACACATGTATTGGAGTAGGCCAGTTTTGGGAGTTGAGAGAACAAGAACAGACCTTATGTCACAGAAGTAGTTGAGCCCATCTCCTTTGGAGCATTTGGACTGCTCAGTTAAGTCCCAAACTACTGATCCTGATGTGTTTTAACCTCTGGACTCTGAAGAGTATGTAAGTGCTACCACTGATTTGTAGTCTCTAGGTATGCTAGCAGCTCTTCCTGAAGGCTAGGACCCTAATTCTGATTCTTGGCCTTCTACTGACCCCTTGGGTTTCTTCTCAATTTAAAACACTATTTCCCAGAACTCTAGCCACAGAGGTAACCTGGGCTAAAACCCGAGTCTTCAGGGACCATTTGCCCCATTCTTCCTTCTTTAAGTTTTAGCCCACTTTTAATACCTCTCTGTTTGGTTAAAACAATTTAAAGCTAATTAGGGTGTGGACATACAAATGGTAAACTTCATCACAAGTTTAGTTTACATACCATATTATCCTAAGTAATCAACATTCCTAGTTGGTAATATTAACATTCTCTTATTCACTTTGATTTCATTATATATTTATGACAAATTCATAAATATGAACTTCACATTTGCATAAACTTGCCACATTATCAAAAAATGTCAGTTATGTATACACAACAGAACCAAAATTATTTACATACAACACCATAACACAAAGTCAATATGTAAAAGTTTCAGATTTAGAACACCCTCTCATGCACAATATATTTTCTCTGGTAAAGATGTGTCACTTTTTCTGGCTTCATACCTTTCAAATACAATATTGATATAACTGAACATTGTGTGTGTACAGCATCTAACAAAATGGGCTAGACTGGCTACTAGGCTCTACAGTAATACATAAAATAATGCAGTACTAAAAGACACAAATGCTGGATGGTATATCTCTTTTGATAGCATAAATAAATACTGCAAGGCTTTTCAACAAAAGAATCAGGAGAAAATGCAGGGTAGGTTTATAATGTAATCATGTAATATCTAAATTGCAGCCTCATAATGTTTGAGAAGGTCTTCATTGGTAACATATTTTTTACATTCTCTACTTGCTTTAAGTGCCGTTATCTACAGGCTCACCTAGATAGGTCAGAACACGAAGGCTGTAAATGTCCTGATTTGACAGAGGTATTGACATGTTCATATTAACCTGCTATACCACATAGATGCCTTCATAACTATTCAGACAATATTAAAAGCTATACAACCTTGACTTTCTTTTAAAAATAGAATAAAGTGTGACATTTCCTCATTAATTTCTATGTTTTCTTAAAACCCTCCTCAAATGAATACCATTGTTAACAGAAAACAAAAACTGAACTATGAACCAAAGTGTATTAAAGCTGATTTACAGTCTGAATTATTATACAGCACATTTAAAAAATAACTCATTTTACCTTCTGTATCAACTGATTTCTTGCTGAATTTCTCCACTTTTTAAAACCAGAGTGTATTTAGTGCCAGATTGACTGCCTTGGTGATAGATATCCTCCATCCATACTTACAGCATACGTAGTGAGAATACTAGTTTCCCCACAAGGATCTGCCAATATACCTCAGTCCTAACTTGAAGTGTCTGTTCTCACTCAGTTTTTGGCCTTTCTGCCACAACAGCCAACAAAGGGACCAATTAGCGAAAACTTTGGTGGTGCCTCCTGCGATGTGGACATTTATCCATTGGGAAATGAACTGAGACATGATTCATTTCATATAGGCTAAACAGCCGTTATATGTTAACAATTAAGTCACCACCAAACTTGGCTGAATTCAAACCAGCAACCAAAATGCATAAGGCTTTGTGTGTCTAAACCAATGCCCACTAAAGTCAATGGATATTTGCTTCAAAACAGGCTAGAATTGGGTCTTAATGTCTGCTGTATTTCCCTAGCCAGTTACTGATCGTATAGTTATATTTTTTTATTAAATGTGACACCTTTGGATTCATGAATCAGATCAGATGACCTTTCAGTTCAAGCAACACCTTTAAACATAAGAAAGCAATAGACCTAACAATTTGTCTAATATTATTTCAAGAACAAAGTAATCCAATAGGCCTTTCTTTTGCCTATTGGTGCTTGTATGCTCAATTCCGCCCCCCGCCACCCCTCCACCCCCAAAAGATTTTGTATTAAGTCAGTATATAACTCAGCATAGGATTCTTGTAGCTTTGGGAAAAATTTAAGACAAGTAAGATGATTCCAAGATATTTTCCCATCCGAAGAATAAAGTGAGAGGGAGAAAAAACTGTTAACAATTTGCACTATGATCTAGAGCAGGGGTGGGTAAAATATGGCCTGTGGGCCACATTCAGCCTGCCAGGCCATTCTATCTGGCCTGTGGGGCTCCTGAAAAATTTGGAAAATTAATATTTATCTGCCCCAACTGTCTGTCAAAGATGACAGAAGCCAGGGGCAGTAGGACCCAGGGGAAGCCCCAGCAGGCTCCTGCAATAGCAGGGCCCGCCCAGCCTTGCCCCTAGCTAGCAAGGGCTTCTAGCCTGGGACCGTGGGGCTGTTTGCACCTCCTGGCCCCGAGCAGGAAATTCAGGTAAGAAGCAGGTGAGGCGGTGGGCAGGAAGGTGGGAAAAGTGGCAGTGGGGGTGGGTGGAGTGGAAATGAGTGGGCGTGCAGGAGTGTGGGGCCCATGCCAGTATCCCAGGGCCAGCACTGCTGGGGCCAGGAGGTCTGTGGAGCCAGGCTGCACTGTGCCAGGAGGGAGAGAGGGGAGCTGGCCTGGCTCCACACAGTCACAGCCAGTCGGGACCCTGCTCTCCTGCTGCCCACTCTGGGCCCTGCCAGTGCTGGCCCCGGGGCTCTGGCATGGATCCCATACTCCCAACTGGCTGCTGGGTTCCTGCTCGCTTCCAGCTCAGCCTGTCCCAGCCCCACAGCACAGGTGGGGACGACTGCGAGCAGCCCCGACCCCCCACTCCTCACACTCGCCTGTCCAGGCTGAGCAGTGGCGGCAGTGGGGAGCAGCTGCTGTTCAGTGCAAGGGAAAAATGGCCCCTCCCTCTCCCATTGCTGCTGCTCCCAGCTGCAGCCACCCAGAGCCCATGCAAGGCTGTCCTGCCTCTCTGGCATGTTCCCACCACGCATGGGGCAGCAGTGGCAATGGAGAGCAGGGACAGACAGCCCGGTGTGGGCTCCAAGCGGTTGCCACAAGGAGCACCCCAGCAGCAGTTCATGCCCTGCTGCTGCTCAGCCTGACAGGTGAGCCCGGAGCCGACATGGGGACCAGGCTGGCAGTGGCGGTGAGGAACAAACTGCAGCTGAGCGTGGGAGAAAAGTGGTTCCCCTTCCCACTGCTGGCACTCCCAGCAGCATCTGCTTGGAGCGCATGCAGGGCCGTCGGTGCCTGCTCTTCCTAGGGGCAGCGGGGACGTGACAGAGTCAGCACAGCCCCATATGGGCTCTGGACAGGTGCTGCAGGAAGTGCCAGCAATCGGAGAGGGGAGCAGCTGCTTGTTCCCTGCTGCTGTCACTGCTCAGCCACTCATATGGGCGAGTGTGGGGTAAACGGGGGTTGGGGCTCCCTGCAGTCATCCCCGCCTGTGCTGCTGGGCTGGGGCAGGCGGGGCTGGGAGCGAGCAGATGCATGACAGCCGGATGGGAGCTATGGCTCCCGCTACCGGTAGTTATGTGCGGGTGGCGGCACAGCCCCAAGACGGAGGCAACTGGCTCTGTGTGCCCCATCCCATTCCCGCTGCCATGGCTGAGCCTGGTAAGGGGCTGCCTGTGTGCCAGGGCCCGTGCCAGGCTAGGCAGGACACTCCACCCTTGCCCGTGGCAGGGAACAGGGGGATGTGGGCAGGGAAATGCCTGAGGCAGAGGTCAGGGAGGCAGCTCTACTGCTTGCTCCTAGGAAAGGCAGCAGAGCCCCTTCTTCCTGGACAGCCCCAACTGGGTCCCCCTGGGCCACTGCCTGCACAGCCTGCTCCCCTGCAGGGTTTCCCAGTGCCCCAACCCCATCCAATCCTCACAACTTCCCCTCTCCACCATAAAAATTAAATGTAAACATGTAAATTAAATTTAAATCTGTAAATTATATAGTTTGCAGCTCCACAGTATAACATGGTTAGGAACTCCTGCCATAGACCCCTGCCAGCCCACACCCCATGCTCCTATCACCCCACTCTGGGCCCCACAAGACCCACGCTCCTACATGCCTGCTCACTTTCACTCCTCCTCCCCCCACCGCCACTTTCCCACCCACCTGCCAGCTGCTCTGCACCCTGTGACTCCCATACCCACAATACCATACCCTCACATACACATTCCCACAACCCCTCCTACCCTCCCACCCACAACTCTCCACAAACCACACACCAACCCCATACCCTCCCCCTGACACCCATGCACAGCCCACACAATATAAAGGTTTCCCTTGATTTATGCAGGTTCTTTATATGCAAATTCCCTCTTATGCGATGAGCATATTTAGATCCATAATTCGTTATATGCAAGGTAAATTTGCTCTTATGTGATCAGCATAGATTGCCCCACCTCCTGCCCAAGCAGGTAAGTCTGTGGGGGGAGGGGAAACGCCGTGGCCCCACTCACCCAAACCCTGGCTGTAGCAGCCATAGGAGCAGCCAGCACTAGCTGCCTGCAGCCACTGGGCTGCACTGCGCTCCACCTGTCCCCCTGCACCTGGGTTCACCCCAGCTCCTGGGTTGTGCCGTGCCGTGGTGCAGGCAGCTGGTGTTGGCTGCTCCTGAGGCTGCTCCACCATGAGCTGGAATAAGTCTAACAAGCAGAGCCCCGAGTGGTGCAGGGCGCAGCACTCACCCCAGCCCTGGCTGCAGCGGCCCTGGGAGCAGCTGACACCAACTGCCTGCACAAGGGCACAGCACAACCCAGTAGCAGAGGCGAGCAGAGACAGGCGAAGCATGGTGCAGCCCAGAGGCTGCAGGCTGCTGATGCTGGCTGCTCCTGGGGCCCCTGTAGCTGGGGAGTGCTGTTCTGTTCCCTCTGCTTTGCTGTCTTGTGCAGCTCCAGGAACAGCACCCCTCCCTAGTCCCAGCCTCACTCCCTTCCTCACTGCGATAAGAACCTATCCCTATATGTTACATTGTAAAGTGGGTCCGCTTTATGTGAATTTGATTTATGCAGTGTTTTCCGGGAACGCATGTACAGCATAAATTGAGGGAAACCTGTATATGTAAGACTGCATTTTGAGCTTTTATGCAATCACTTCATCATATACAGTACAAACACTCACAAATCTGATCAGAAATATATTTTGTAAATTAAATTAAAATGTTATTATAGGGGTTTGATTTTTAGTATATAATTTGGTATTTTCCCCCCTAAGATGACAAACCCTCTTCCCCAAAGGAGTACGTCTGGGGCAAGGGGAGGGACTTCTGGTGGCAAAGGTCAAAGGTTAAGGGGGTGGTACTTCCAGTCCCAAGATGGCGACCAGGGACTGGGCACCTGTGAAGGAGCAGGGCTACTCATGCAGCCCTCAAGAGCTTGCCAAAACTCAGTAAGTGGCCCTCTGCCCAAAATAATTGCCTGTCCCTGACCTAAAGGTGTCTACGTGGAAGCCCCTTGTGGTTCATTAGCAACAGAAGAGACTGCCAAAGCTGGGGTTAAAATCTTGCCTCCATGACTTCAATGGAACTAGGATTTCAAAGGGTGTCTTCAATGAAGTTTCTGTGTCACCATCATCTACAATGTGCCTCAGTCAGTTCTAAGTGTGTATGATCCAGGCCCCAACTCTCATAATCCCTACACGATTAATACAAGAACAGACACTATATCCCCATCAGTCTGGAAGTCCAGTCATTTTCCCTTTAAAATAATCTAAGATGTTAAAATAATGGTGATTTTCTGAAATGCTACACTTACATTTAATTTAATTGAAGAGTGAAAAATATTAATTTTTGCAATAAGCATGCAGAAAAGATGGATAAAATCTAAATGCTATACAATTATAAAGATACTGAATTGATTAAAAAATGAATTAAACAATGCTTCATGAGGAGGTATCAAGCCAATTGGACCACAAAATAAAGCTGAACAGTTTCTTTACAGAACATTGTGCAAAAGGGCTCTTACGATTCCATTCTTTCAGGAAATATATATCACAGAACATTTTTTATTAAAACACTGACTAAGAAGAGATTAGTTTTAGTAAGTTAACACTGGGTTAATTTAAAACAAATCTTATAAATGGACCAAATTGGAAATTCCTATCAGAATCTACAAGAATTCATAAAAGATTAATTTACTTTATTTTTCCTTTTAACTGTACATATTACAGTCTAAACTGTTTAGCATAAAATATTCAGACTTAATCAACAATGTTTGGCTACTCTGTTGCTGGACATAGCATAGGAACCCAGACATTAAACAGCTACTACTTTAGGGCCTCATTCTCCTCATTGAGAGAGGTAAGAGTGTCTGACTGAAGGCAGAGTATGAACAGACTTTCATATTTCGTGATCACAGAAATATGCCATGAACATTCATGGAATGTTCAGTTTTGGATAGCTGAATGTTAAAAATATATTAGCCCTCTTAGTTGTTGACCAGTAACATGAAAAGAAGCTGGCAAACGTAACTTATGACTTGGCATGTGGCCCTAGTAGAGGAGAATGAACCTTCCCTGTGTAGGCTCATTACACAACGATAGGAATACAAGGGAATCTAAAATATATTATTAAACAGGTAAATTGAGCATTGCCCAAGGCTTACTTTATGCTTTTATATTTGCAGAAACTTTTATTGAAATAAAATTTCCAAATAGTTTTTTCTTACTTATTTCTTCTAACATTAAAAGGAAAATTTGAATTTTACTTGAAAGATTTATTCACTTCATACAGTTATATAATATCTATATTGCCTTTTTAATGTTTTGTGCAAATTAAAGGCCAAGAGATCTTTTACTGAGCAAGATGACTTGCATAAATTAAAAGCCCGACTGCTTTGAGTTACTGAGTTCCTTCTCAGAAGTACTGAACATTCTCAGCTCCTACTAGCTTCAGTGAAAAATGGAGTTGTTTAATACTTTGCAGATTTCCTTAACTCACTGAAATCAAGCTGAAGCATTTCTTCAGTTGCTATACAGACTTCATAATTTGCACATAAAGGTCTTGTACAGCAGTTACCCTGAAGCAACACTGCACTCTGTGCTCTGTGGCCTACATGGTTCATCAGGTACTAATTAGGTAGCATGTTCTGTCAACGCTTTCATGCTCTTCTTCTATTAATTGATCATTCTGCCAAATTAATGACACTGCTGTACCAGCTTTTAATTCCCTGAGCTCCTTTACCTGTGAGACACAAGGAGGGAAAATATCAAAAGGTCACAAGTTAACAGTACCTGTCCAGGATCTGAATCAACAACAAAACCACTATGTTGAAAGGTTAATTATATCTACCTTACTTCTACCAATAGTCCTTTGAGCCAAAAATGCACTCATTTTCCCTAAATGGAAAGTAAAATGAAAATAAAATAAAAATAAAAAACAAAAATAACATGTGTGCATGCATGCACACGTGCGTGCATGCGTGCTTGCGCGCGAAAAGATCAGGTGCTCATACATAAGAGAGTACTACGTGTTTAAAAGCTATAGCTGGAAACATTTAGCTAGCTTACATTTTATTGTTATACTGATAGGTAAATTCTCTACATAAATGGGGAAACACAATACTTCATGCGAGAGGACTTACACACAAGTGAAATACGACAAACCCAAAATAGCTTATATATTACAACACATAATTATATTTTGGGTAATGTTAAGAGAAATTTTCCCAAAGTGTGACACATATCTAATTACCAGAACAATGTCACCTTATCCAGATTGCTAATAATATGATTTTACACATTTACAAGTACAAAACGGAAATGTAGCATTTGGTCTCAAATGAGCGGATAAAATGTATTGATGTTACTATCACAGAAATAAGGTCAGCTGATCTTCTCAGGACATCTATATGGCATACAACTCCTCAAAATATTTTCCATTCATTTTATTATAAATTACTGTATATACAGTATATAGCAGGAAAATAAATATAATTAATATGGTGCTGTATAGCATTCTGTAGCATTCTAATGAGCTTTTATGTATGCAAGAGGGGTCTAAATAGCGACCGCCCTAACAGATGCTTATAATTTCATAAGAAGACTAAATCAGTATGTTATAAACAGTTAAGGGAAAATAATGTTTTATCCATTTATGAAACTGTGTTAAGATTACGAAAGCTTAGAAAGAAAATCAAAATGACAAAGCAGCTGTCAAATACAACACACTACTGCCACCTAATGCTTACTAAAAGATTACCTCACAAAACATCTAAGTTCCTCTGAACAAGCATTTATGAAATATGGAGCCATCTGTACTGAGATTTGTTAAAAAATATGGGGGGGGGGTTCAGAATTTTCTTCAGATTATCCCCAGATGATTTTTTTTTTTTTAAATGAACTGACATTATCATAGCTCTTTCTGTATCGGATCCATTCTTTCATGCACGCATGAAAAAGACTTTAGCTTATCACCATAAATATGAGGCTGCACATATTTCATTTCTAGCAGTAACAACAACTGGATACATGAGCTTTATTTAATAAGACTACCCAGGTACATCTGAAAGGTAAATATGAATAGGTTTGTTGTATCGGGGCCTAAGACTCTGTGGGTTCCCTTAATCTTCCCTAATCCTGTTTGTGCACTGCCTATTAGGTAGAGAGACAAAAAATACAATACAGATCCTGGAGACGTCTATATGCAGACAATTTAAAATCTGGCCCCAAGCTAGCAACCTTGTTTCTGGCAAACAAAAGAAAACACCTACAACAACAAAAAAACCTGTTTTTACCCCTTACTTTAATGATTTTGTGAAGTCTGAAGGTGTTCACTTCCACAAAAGTAATCATAGTTCGGGTCCTGAAACAGAAACCTACCTCAATCAGCCCAGGATATTGTAAACCTCCTATCCCAATGCAAAAGCATTCCAACAGCACCAGGAAGCTGCATCTGACTCTGAGATCATGTTCTCTAGCTTCAGCCTCTGCCTCCAAATACTGACCTCACCATTAACAAAGTCAATGAGCTTTGTGCTACCAATCATCTCCCTCAACATGCAAGTAAAACACACAGTGATACCATTTTAATTTGAGTCCCTGCATTGGAATACCAAATAAGTGGTGTGCCACCAAACACCTTCCTCATTCATAAACAAACTGCACAATGATCCAGTTTTCCTTCTAACCCCCACTTTGGAGTACAAGATTCTCAAAGCCTAATTTCACATACTTTAATTACTATTGCCACAACAATCTCTTTCTTCCATAAAATTAGGACTGTTTGGCTTGAAGCATTTCAAGTTTCTTGTCCCCATTACTTCTGGAAAACCATTTCAGAACTTCAATTCTTCAATTGTTTAAAATTTTCTTCTAATAATATAATTGTTTGATTTCCTGGTTAAATCACAGTGGTGGTTATGCTATGATTGATCAACATACATATGTCCCTTTCTCTATGAGCCCCCAAATTATAGAAAAAACATTTTTGTTACTAGCCCCTAAGTATATGACTTTGCAGGTTAAACGATTAAATTTTACATCATATTTACCAGTGTAAACCAAGGTTATCTAATTTTCCCCTGTATAATAATTTGTTCACCATTGGCACTACCAATACATCCCAATTTTGTGTCATCCACAAATTTCAAAAGCACATATTGGATTCTTGAATCCAAGTTGTTAGTAAGTACACTGCAGTACACTGTTAATATTAAATATTAAACAGGATTTGTCCCAATACTAATGAAGAACACAATAAATACTCTGTCTCCAATCAGTAACTCAATTTTCAGTGTAACTTGCTATAGTCTCTCTTTTAGCTTGCTCCTTATTGTATCTTTGAAATGAAGTATTAATCCCATCTTTTCCATATCCGAGACATGGTATCAAATGCTTTCCTTAAATCTAGATAAATAAGGTCACACTGCACTGCTCTTATCCAAGTCACTTACCTTGTCATACAAGGATTTTAGATCAGCCTGACAACATCATCCTTGGCTAGAACTGTTGCAATTTACCTGGGTTGCCATTTCCTTTCATGTCTTTCCTTCAAAATCTGTCCACTGCATGGTAATAAGACCAAACTAAAGGACTTGTAAGTGCCAATGTTTTTTTTTCTTCCAACTCTAGATGTACACTCACCAAGCACATAGCTACATAAACTGGCATTCACTACGATAATTACTGCAATGTAGGGAATAAAACATGACTGATAAATATTCTTCTAATACCATAAATTCTTAACAACAACTAGAGTTACTAACATGAAAAAGGACACACTTTTAAAACTTTCACTTTGTTCTTTCTAGTTTCTCTCACTGCAGTAAATACACAAGTGCAATTAGTAGAACACCAGGTGTTTTTACAAACATAGGTCCCATTCTTACAGGCACAAACCCTTTTCATTCAAAAGGATATGACATTACTCCTGCTTACGGAATTGGTCCCATTCTATAGAGTTTAGCCAAATACATTTTAATGTCTTCAAAAAATTATTTCATAGATTGTAAGGGGCTGGAAGGGACCTTGTAGGTTATTGGGTCCAGTCCTCCTGCACTAGGCAGGAAAAGACAACTGGGGTCAAGTGACCCCAGTGAGGTGACTGTCCAGTCTCCTCTTGAAGATTTCCAGGGTAGGTGACTGCACCATCTCTGGAGGGAGTTTACCTTTGCAGTACACTGTTAAACTTCTGAGGTTTACAATACATTCTGTTGGAACCTCCTCCCATTTTAAAGTTTTGTGTCATGATGCTACACTCTGCTACCGTATTGATCTAAATCCAAGACAAACCTAGCACGCAGCCAGAGTGGCAAAGGAATCAGCACTGGTCTCAAGCCTGCAGTCTGGCTCTAGACTGATTCCCTTATCGCTCCCTTGGTACATCAGGTAGCCAGAGAGCAGTGAGGGAATCAGTTGAGAGCCAGAGAAGAGCACAGGACCCAAGCTACCCGGAGGTACTTGATTTTAAGACAAGGCTTCATTTCTTCCCATGATGAATGGGGAAAAAAACCCCTCATCTTGGAATCAAGTAAATATGATGCATCTCCAACTGCCCTCTCCCAATTCTCTTTGTTTAAGGGGATGCCCTGTGAATCTACTACTCTGGAACAAGTGCCTGGCTTTGACACCCATTTCTCACTATGGCTTCTGTGGCAGGTACAAATGAGCTTGGGTCCTTACTGGAGATTTAACCCACTGAAGGTTTTAAATCAGGAAATGTCTGCAGTGGCACCAGAGAGTCTTTTCAAAACATACCATTTTTAGTCAGTGGGAACATAGTCTTCAGAGACTTTGCATAAAAACAGTAAAGAAAAGCCTTTATGTCTAACACAACGAATACGTTAGCTTCTCTTCGCTTGAGGAAAAGGGTCTCTCTTCATACTAGCCTGACAGACCAGCTGCATACCTACTGCAAGCCTCCCTGGACCTGTTCAACAGTTCCAGATTTGAAAACCTTCTACTGCTGGGAAAAGTTTCTCATACAAGCTTTATATAAACCTATGGGTGCCACTCATGGTTGTTTTCACATTCATCCCTCTTAACCCAGAATCAGGTAGAGGGAGTAGTCAGATACATTGCCCAGTCCATTTGTAGCCCAGTAAGTCCCTCTGTCCAGCAGTGATCCAAAGTTTACTGTCCATTTGCAGGTATTCATTTAATCACCAAGCTCCACTTGGTGGACATCATCCACATGCGGATGATTCTTGATACAGCTGACACCCCATTAGTATTAGTCATTACATGACACTTGTTAGTAGCAACATGTCAATACCCTGGTGCTGTGTTGTTCCTGTTGCTGTTATTAGGAGTGCCACCTGAATAACTGGTACAGAAAACGTTCACAGAAAAAATGTTGCTGGTAAAAGGTTGCTGCTGCAAACAAGGGTCAACCATAGCTGGTTTGTAAACCCAACATGTCTTACACCTAACCCAGTCATTGCCTATTCCCATGTCTCTATAAAAAGAATATCTTCTTGAGACCAGGTAGAGCGTAATTCAAAAATGAATGGGCAAACTGAGTTGCTCAATTTTCATACAAACAGAGGAACTATTCACATTTTCTATAGCTTGCCACAGATAAAAATTAAGAGAGAAAAGAATATGCAAATATCCAAGTTCCTACTGAGAAAGGCACCCCAGTCAATTACAATAGTTTTAACATGAATGGAGACCAAGCAAGCTACTGAAAGAGTAACAAGGGAGACAAAAAATCTTTTTACCAGAAGTATCCTTCAAAACTGTTTCTCCTTCCTCTTGCATACCAAAAAGAGGGGAATGTAGAATGTACAGCCAGGAAGGCAAAAAAATGAAAGAGAACAAGAGAAATTTGTGAGCGAAGAAAACAGACAAATAACTGTTCTGTTTATATACAATAGGATTTTTAAAACTCAAAATTAATTCTTTGCCCCCTGTAATTTTTGCATCCCACAAATTACTGAGAAGAATGTTGCAATAAGCAATATTCATGAGTAATGGGGATAAGCTAACCTAGTGTTTCTAGCTGTAGCCACATGATAACACCAACTACACACAATCAGGAAACTAAGTTAACTCAATGCAATGGAGGAATTTTTACGAATGTATTACCAAGTGAGTTTTAAAGATGTTTTTCCCTTTAGGGGTGGGTAGGAGGGAAGACATACTAGAAGTGCTAGAAAACACTTCTGTGCAGATAAAGATCTGCCTGAACTTCAAAAACATGTAGATAAATCTACAAAGGATTATCTAATACTGAACTTTTTTAGAAGCTAGAGATTTTCAAATGCTAGCAGGAAATGAGTGCAAATTTTGTTCAAGAAATATTAACACTCATTTGGTCAGGATGCATGCTATCTCAGTTGCTAGACAGTAAGAATATCACAAAACAAGATTTCTGTCTGTGTAAATATGGCAGGAGAAGTACGTGCATGGCCAAGACTGGAGTGGCTGGCTCCACCTACCCACTTTCTCCAGCACTATAACACTGTAGGAATAGATCTATCAAACAGAAGCAGAACAAGCCACTGTAAATTATGCTTGAGTGTGGAAGCTGTCAGCCTGAGATAGATAGTTAGCTGTTTTCTCCCTCTTCCCCACCAGAAGTGTTGAGTTTATGTTCTAATCTCTTTCTGTGCATCTTCTAGCTTACCACTCCATCCTAGACTATAACATTCATTTTCAAATTGATTTGGGGTGCCCAACTTCAGGTACCATCAGAAGGCCCATAAAGTTAAATCCCTTTATATAAGTGATACTCAAACTTTTAGCCCCATGGACCAGATGAATGGCATGGGACCAGTCCACAGGCCACATCCTTGGGGGTCCCAGTGCTGTAGGATCAGGCCCCACATTAGGGCCACACTATCTGGTCCACCAGACTCCCCACAGTTCCAGAAGCAAGGAAGTGGCAAGTAATGTTGCCATCACTCCCCCATCAGCAGATTTTTGGACCTGTGGGCAGCCCTGCAGACTGGATAACTCAGCTTCACTGGCCAGATCTGGTCTTCAGGACAGGGATGGAACACCTCAGCTTTATAAGACTCTCATGTTGGACGCCCAAAGATCAATAGACGCTTTTGTACATTTAGGCTTGTACATTTGTCCTCAGGGAAGTATGTCCAGCTTCACTCCATTATCTGCCTCACTGCTAATACTGTGTTTCTGAACCCAATGCTATTCTTTGCATCTACTTTGCACTTCAAGCCACAGTTCTCCTACATCACTCAAATCTCACCTCTTGGTCAGTACAAATTGCCTTAACCAAGGTTGCCAGGCTCTCAGAGCGTTCTGCCATGACCATCAGTAGTTGATACAAAAAACATCTTAACAGCAGTCACTCAATTGCAGAAAATACATTGGATTACTACTCTGCAAGTTAACCCTTTCAGTGCCACAATGGGTACGTTCAGTTTCTCAGAATTATGACAGCAGGCCATTCAGAGATATCAGAGGAATTTATGAGTATTCAATATTTTGGCTCCAACATTTAATGGCAATTAGCCATCATTAATCACTGCTATGCACACAAGTGATTTTCTTCTTCACTATATGTTTGAAAATTATCAGCAGTTAAAGATGTAATAGAATAATTCGATCCAATAACTAATTTACAGCATATTGGAAAGGATCATCATCAAGGCTGGTAAGCTTAAAATGAAATTTATTAGCTGTATTATAATTTGCATGCATGCAATAATGCTTTTTCTCTGCTCTATACTTGTGCTTTGTGAGCAAAAAGGTTATCAAAATGTCCAGCAATCCTATTATGACACAGGTTTTGATTTTAGGAACTAATGAAGGGCACTGAGTTGTATTTCAGGCTGTCTTTATGGTAATTTAAATTTTAATAGCCATTCATTTAGCAAATAGATTTTTCAAAATACATAGGATGAGTGCATAAAAGTATAAAATTTATATAACAAGCCAGAGTTTAAAATTTGTTAATCTCTAGCCATAACAGAATAATCTACCGTTAACAGCATATTGAGTTGTACTGTACTGACACCAGTCTAGTGGTCAAAATGTCCTTTTTGGTTTATGTTAATCTCTCTGTCATCTGCCTTCTTCATTTCCTTGCTCTCACAGATGAACAGACAGAAAGTAAGAGAAAAATCTTATGATATTAGGGTAATAGTCACAAAAAAAGAGGTACCTAGGAGCACATCAAACTGAAATCATCTGCATTTTGATGTCACGTTTTAGCTCAGACTGATTCTTGAACATCCCCTGCCTTGCAGTCCAAGAAGATGATGACAATATGAGCTGGGTTTTTATGAATGGTTTGCTCTTTTTTTGGATCTGGCATAGATATGACACACATATTTCATACATAAAGACAAAAATATCAATGAAACCTGTCAAAAAGTTCCTCTCATAAAAGGTTTACTTGACCCAAGCAATTGCAACATCATGAAGCAATTAAATGTGTTATCCTCTTTTAACTAACGAACTCCAACTTCAACAAGCATCAGATTAAAATAAAACAATGGGGCTAGCCAATACTAGCTCTTATCCACTGGATAGTACACTGTCATGAGCCTTACTTTAAGTTCTAGGTTTGGTATGGACAAAGTTTCCAGAGGAAAGGAAAATGCCAGTGACAATATACAAATACCAAGGAATACTAGCATATCAAAAATTGTCTTACAAGAGAAAAGAGCTATGAAGTATTTCTGGCATCAATACCTCTCCCCCCAAAAGCCTACTTTAGCCAGCTAACATATGTACATCCTTTGTATATAGAAAAGAAGCAAGACAGTCACATTGATTTGAAAGCAATGAGGTCTCCCTCTAATCTGTGTGTTTATAGTGCTCTCTAAGCATCAACAATCAAATATGGATCTTAAGAATATTTGACCTTGCCAGACATGGGAAGTATCAGCACTTTAGAAGAGATGGGAAAAATGCAACAGATCAATAACGTGAGTTTTCAAAAGCCATGGAACAAAGCAGTAGCATCTTGTGCCCATCCCTAAGCTTACTTCATTAAATCAGGCTGACAATCAAAAAACCATATAAGCACTGAGCAATGAAGTTCTCAAAAATATCTTAAAGTGACTTGGGATCCCAAGACCCATTTTTGGAAACAACTGGAATACATAAGCCACTTTTAAAAATGGACATGGGGAAAAATTTCAAAAAGTACCTAAACCCATGTCCAGAAGAGCACAGATATGCATTATGTGGTGCCACAGACCTGTCTGTGGAGTCAGACACTGCACATGCAGGCATTCCCTGCGCTGCTACCTTGTAGCACAAGGTGTTTTTTTTGACCCACAAGAAAAAAAAGTGAGGGGGTGCGTGTAGTGGCAGCACATGACACCCAAAACTGGAGCCTGGCCAGCCAGAGCCACACTCCAGCTGCAGGCCAGGCTCTCAGGATCCCTGTTGCTGGCCTCAGCCTCCCCTACCCCACCTTGGGTAATCTGTTGCATGCCAAAGCACGTGTTGCATGGGCGTTCCCTGGGACCAAACAGCAGTGGCACAAGATGTGCTGCTGCTACTTGTCCCAGGGGAAACAAATGGATGCGCTCGTCTGGATGCAGCCTAAGAATCTTTTCTTCTTCCTCTTTTCTTCCATCTCCTTTATTTTTTTGGTAGAATTTGATAGCCAACATCCATTAAAATTATGAGTTCTTTCTTATAATAACCTCAGAATTTCATAGCATTGTTATAACTATTGTGTTATCATAAGTCATTTCAAACTCAATCCATATAACCAATGACAATCTGAATCTAATGTTTAGGTTAAGTCTGGGTATTGGAGAGTTGGATATTGTATTCTTGTCATGATTTGATCACTGCCTTCTGATCTGCGATCAGGGATCATCTTCCCAATTTAGTAAGGGATTTTTGACAGTATATCCTCAAGACTAACGAAGTTTTAGATTTTCCAGGTGATTCTTAAGGTGGATTCTGATGACAAAATGTTCTGGTCATTTAGTTAGATTTTAATAAGGAACTTTTTCACTGATTGTTGATAGAACTATCTCCAGTCACTCTCTCCACAAAATAAATCCTTACCGTCCTCTCCAATTTATGATTTATCTGCAACATGTGCAGCTTGCTAAAGCATAACAATAATAGGGTGGACTAGTTCCACATTTTTGCTACCTGAGTTTCAGGAAGCATTGAAGAGCACGCAGCCTGTGCTTTGGATCCTTCTTGATCAGCAGGTACCACTTCTAGGTTGTTAGCTGGTAGAAAATAACAATACCTCCTTACGGACCACATTCTTTAAAGTAGGGCTGAGCAAAATACAGCCCACGGGCTGGAGGCCATTCTATCTGGCCCGTGGGGCCCCTAAAAAAAGTTGGAAAATTAATATTTCTCTGCCCTTGGTTCCTGCCAAAAATGACAGGAACCAAGGGCAGTAGGACCCAGGGGAAGCCTGGCAGGCTCCAACAACAGCAGGCCCGCTGGGCCCTGCCCCCTAGCTGGAAGCCCCAGCCAGGGTTTCTGGGGTGGGAGCACGTGGCTGCCCTGATGCGGAAAGCTCAGGTAAGTGGCAGGGGGGACCCCAGGCAGGGAAGGAGTGCAGGGGGAACAAGCAGCCCCTCCCTACCCCCGCCCAGTGCCCTGCGCTCCATCCAGCTGCTTGCAGCCCACGTGGGGTTGCCTGTGCCCGCTCCGGACAGCCTGGCAGGCTGCGACCACCTGCAGCGTAGGGCACCAGGCGTGGGGTGGGCCGCACCCATCCCCGCGCTCAGCTTTTCCCTGGGCTCCTTCCCTGCATGGAGAAGCAGCCCCAGGCAGGCTGCAAGCGGCTACAGCATGGGGCACCAGGCATGAGGCAGGGAGGGGCTGCCTCCCTCTCCCCCGTGCTCAGCACCACTTGTAACCCAGCCTCACTGCCACGCTGGCAGTGAGGCAGGTTACAAGCTAGTTCTGAGCATGGGGAAAAGTAGCTCTTCGCTCGCCCCATGGCCAGCACCCCACACTGCAGCCACCTGCAGCCTGCCTGGGGCTGCCTGTGCCTGCTCCAGACAGCTCGCAGGCTGCAAGCGCCTGCAACGTGGGGCGCCAGCCATGGGGCAGGTGAGGGGCCACTTTTCCCCACACTCAGCACCAGCTTCTTCCCTGCTGGCGTGCAAGGGGTCAGGGCTGTGCACTGCCCCCTGCCTGTACCGTGGGGCTGGGGGGCACTGGGTGTGAGCGGGTGGGGAGCCAGTGGGAGCACAGAGCCCACACTGGTATCCTGGGGCCAGCGCTGGCAGGGCCTAGAGCAGGATGGCAGGACCGTGGGGTCCCAGCTGGCAGGTGCTCTATGGAGCCATGCCAGCTCCCCTCCTCCCTGCTGGTGCAGCCCAGCCCAGCCCAGCTCCACAGACCCCTGCCAGCCTGTGCTCCGCTTTGGGCCCCACTGGTGCTGGCCCTGGGACATTGGTCCTAAAACATTGGGACATTGGTCCCAACATGGTGACCGGGGGGCAGGGCACCTGTCAAGGGGTGAGGCACCCATGTGATCCTCCACAGCCTGCCAAAACTGGGTAAGCAGCCATCCACTCAAAATAATTGCCTGCCCCTGCTTTAAAGGAACTTTAAAGGAAAGTATACTTTAAAGAAAACATGTAATTATAGATATGGAATCACTTTTCCACCTCCTTGTAAGTCTTCCAGAGACTTCACAACAGATTCTATTTTAAAATATTTTCTTTGTTTCTATTAATACCTTACACAACAAATCTCTTGAACTTGGTTTATACATTGCCAATGTGTGCTGGAATATGAATGTGACAAGAACAGATCATACATTAGTAGCATCTCAAATTTCAGCTACCTCTCCCCCTTACTTCATACTAAAGCCTGTACCTCGCAGGGCTAGAAAACAAAGAAAATGTCGTACCTGAATCCAAGATGAGGCTTCCCTCCCACCCATTTAACATGCGGTTGGGGTTGGAGCTGCAGCTGCTACCTGCCCGCCTGCTGCCTCTGTCCACCCAATCATATTTGCCTCCTCTGCAGCTTCTGCCCCCACCCCACCAGCTCTGGCTAGGGGGACCATCATAGAGGACATTCCAATTTTCTGCTACTCTGTCCTCTATTGATATGAAACCTGACACCTTTATGTTCTCTATTTTTTTCTTCAGCTGTCCTCTGTGATGGCCACCCTAGCTCTGGCCCTAGGCCGATCTCACTCCAGCCCAAGGCATAGAGCTCATAGTTGCTCCAGCCCTAGCTTAGCTGGGTAGCACCAGCAGCAATATAGCAGCCAGAGCTTTAGGGCCCAGCCAGAGCTGCCATCACTGCAGCAGCTGTTGCTGGGCTAAGCTAAGTGTGGAGCAACCATGATGTCTGTGCCTCAAGCTAGAGTGGGGCCAGAGTGGAGGGTAAGTGACAGAAGGGCAGATGCAGGGGCAGAGGCCACAGTGGTAGGTAGCAGGGAGGGCCAGGCCCACTGCCTCCCCCACTGCCTGTCCCCTCAACTGCCTGCCCTCCTACCACCTCTCCCACTGCTTGCCCTACCGCCTCCCACCTGCCCCCATGCCACTGCTCCCCTATTTCCTCCAGAGTGGGGGGATATTTTTAAGATGCTCCTTCTATAATTAGATTCTATATGTAGAAAGTTATAACAAATTTATAAATTGTTCACGTCTAGAAACTAATTATTGGTGATGCCCTTAAAGTTAGAGTCATCTTGGATTTGGGTAAATACAGCATTAGAAACCAATGACTTCAAGTAAGCTGTGAACAAAAAATATAATTAACTTTGCGCCAACTGGTCAATCCAAATTTGGAAATGGCTTGTCGGGCCTGAAATCAGTTTAACGTTATCTAGATCAAGGGTTGGATGCCTTTTACTAATGGTGGCCACAGCTTCTTACCCACCCACTGCCACACATCATCAACCCTCTGCTGCTTCCCCAACCATCCTGATTTGTGTGATGGGTGGCTCTCTCACCACCTAACTGAAGCTTCTGCTGAAAAATGTGCCTCTGAAAAGTGTGCAAGCAATGATATGGACCAGCTAATTCAGAGGCGACTGTAAGTAGAAGCTGCAGTGGCGGGGCAAAAGAACAGCCTTCCGCGGAGAACGAAGATGGCTGTGACAGGTGCGAGTTATTGGCCTGCTATTGGTAAACCACAGCACAGAATGTAGGCTGTACAGGGCAGCTGGAAGCAGGGTATCAGCACACAGTTAATAAAATACAGACCAGATCAGAACTTCATGGAACATAGCCAATCTCTTCATGGGCCACAGGTTGCTGACCACTGGCTTAGGTTACTCCGGTAAATAATGCACATGAAAGACTACCAGTTTCTTTTCTTGCTAATATGCTGTTATGACACTATTTGTTTTTCTAATATTTAAATTATAAGAGTTGAATTGAGTTTCCTTTTCTTCACTTAGGTTTATATTATTAATGTTTTCAAGTATATTTAGTATTCATGAAATTAAAATAAAAAGGTAGCACACTGCTGCAAATATCAAATAAAAGGTGTGATGTAGCATAATTACAAAAAGGGTCCCACAGCCCTCTTAACATAAGCCTACTTATCCAAATGTAGTTCAATATGGCTTTTACATAGTTGCTTCTGAGTGATTTTGCTCAGAACATAGCACAGTGGAAACCCTACACTGGTTGGCATTTAAGCACCATAACAAGGTAATATATGTTAAATTGCATCAAGAACTAATGGGCATAGGTGTGTTTTAAACTGAGCAATATTCAACTTCTATTTTATTAGCACCACATAAGCAGAAGTTACATGCAAAACTAGTTTTAAAAAAATCATTCAGATGGTATTTAAATAATGCTTTTCTTAAAAGGGGGCATACCTAGAGCTCAGAATTTTCTAACTTTCAGGGTTCCAATTCCCCATCTTAATGCAGCATCAAAGATTTGTTTTTGCAGTTTGAAGTTAACTTGAATAGTTACAAACTAAGACACAACTCTCACAATCGTGTATATGCACATTTAACTTTAAATGTGACCTCAAATGAGACTGCTTGTCTGCAAAATTAACATACTAACTGTTTGTCAAACTGAAGCCAGCATTAACAAAAAACAAATATCCCTCATGGGGAGGAAACAGCTGGCATTCATTCATCTAGTTTTTTAAATGAAAATTTTTCTTTATAAAACTAGAGATCTAACAGCAGCCTCTTTCCATTGCCAATATGATAATTATCTTCACTGTGTTTGATACCCTTACATTCTCTATACTTTCAGAATTTATAACTAGTTTAACGCTAATCTATACATGAATTCTTCTAATCAAGAGAATCTTAGTGCCCACATAAGTGTTAAGTGACATTTTATTCCCTTCCCACATTAAGAAAAGAGCTTCCTGCACACTTCTTGCTCAAATTACATGGAATTTCTTTACGATTAGGGCACACATTGTAACAGCAGCATATAATTTTCCTGCACAATAATTCTTTTCCAGCTGAAAGGTATCCTATAATATCATCAGCATCAACACGAATAGACACCTGATTTTCAGCTAGACAAATCTTATGTATTTGGTGGGTTTATTCTCTGTAAACAGCAATTTTCACTTACAGAATAGCTGCAAGAAAATTTGAAAACAACCTAGCAACTCATTTTTGACCCTCAAATACTGGACAAAAAAAGATGAAAAATTGTAGTCATACTGTAAAAAAGATGGTGTACATTTTTTAATGGAACTTATTTCTGTTAGTCTAGTTTTATACTCCAACTGTTACTTTAGTACGTGTTCAATATATGAGCAACACCTTTCAGATTGCAAAAACTGTGTGGGTTGCATGACTAGCAGCACAACCCAAATCCTCCTTATGCATTTATGATTGCATATTATTCAAAATACAATCCAGCTATGAAAAATGTGGTAGTTATCACAAATATTTCAAAACTGTGAACATGTCCCGAATATCAAAGGACTCTGAACCAAATTCAGGATTGATTTTGCACACAGCTACAGCACTGTTCTTCAACTCTGTTTTTCCCATACCTGCAAATCTCATGTTTCCCTACAGTAAATTCTAGGGTTGACCTGATTAAAATAATTTACTAAGGAGCATCTCCAATGGATTGCGAGAGGGACAGAGCATATGCTTCTATTAATGCTTTCAAAGGCTTACCTGGGCTAGGATTCAAATAATCGCAGTATGTGCACTGATCAGGACATTGCCCCACATAGCTTTCAAGCACCTGGCCCAGGAGAGCAATTTAAACCAACTCAGCTGGATGCCAAGAATCCTTAAACAGTCAATGGAGAGACTAAATAGATGCCAAGAAGCCATTCAGGTTTAAACATCTGAGTGCTCTATTCAGAGAATGGAGAACGTTAAGAATGCCAGGAGACTCTTAAGAGATACGAAATAGGAACCACAAACTCACGGTGGTGTGTATAAACTCCCAGCTCTCTGGAGGTTAGGCACCTACTTAAGCTATGCATTAAGGGTCTTCATTCACAATGTTTTCAAACCCATGTTTGAGGGTAGCTACATAGCAGACATCTGAAGATAGGCGATTCAGAACTTCTAGGGCACAGGCAAATATACACTTCTACGGCACAGGCAAATGTAGTTTCAAAAGTGGAAGAGGAGTGGATGAAGGGGGGTTAAAGTTGGAGCAGTTCTGATACATTTGTATCTCTATCAACTTGTGCATATCTAACTGTTACAACATAAGGGTTAGCTGTATGTTTCCAAGCACCAGCTTCCCCCGCTTCTTTTAAAACTGTTCTAAATCTATTTTTGCCTATGTCCATAGTCATGGTGGTGTCCTACTTCAAACCATTTAATAGAGTGCTTGCCTAAAACAGGGAGACTTAGGTTCTAGGTCCTCCTCAGCCTAATCTCCCAGGAGAATGTCCCAGGACACTCACTAGTGGGAGAGCAAGTAAGAGGGACTGCAACACTACTAGTAGTGGTCAGGACACTCCCCTTGGAGGGTGAAATTTCAAGTCCTTGGTTATTTCTACTTTTTAACCAACGACTACATGATGCCATCAATGACCAGGTCAAGTGCTGAAATCAGAGGTAAAATGGAATGAGAAATCCTTAACAAGACAGCCAACTGTAAGAATAATGGGGCAATCTGCCAAAAGCAGGGGAAAGCAAAATTAAATAATTTATGAGCATGTAGAAGATAATAAGATATTTAAAAACATGTTCTGTGTATTTTCAAGAACACACTGTGTCAAACCAATCCAATCTCTTTCAGTGGCAGGGCAGGTGATCTAGTGGATACAATAAAAAGCAGTACATGGAATGCATGTGACATTATCCCACATGGCACTCTCATAATCAAACGAGAGAAATATGGCTTATGAAAAATCACCAAAGGTGGGTGAACTACTGGTTGAAAACGCACAGTCAAAGAGTAGCTATTAATGGTTTGCTGTCACTCTGGGAAGCCGTTTTAAGTGGGTCTGATCAGGGTCCATTTCTGTTCAGTATTTTAATTAATGACTTAGTAGATGAGCAAAAAGAATGCGAAAAAGATGCTAAATAACACCACTCTTGGAGGGATTGCAGGCATTTAAAAGAACAGGATTAGGATTTAGAATTTAATATCCAGATAAACTGGGAAACAGTCAATAAAACAAGTATTATATTTAACAGGAAAGGATCAAATCCATAAATACGAAATAAAGAATATTTATCTAGTCAGCAATGGTTACTAGATGCTTTTCAGCAGTATTGTGTCTGAAACAGTTTGGAAATTACTACTGTTAAATCGAAGGTGCAGGTTTTTGGAAACTGAAGGAGGAAACAGGTATGGCTTTTACAGAAAGAGAAACTGGAGTTGTAGCCCTATTAAATACTTTGGAATTGAGTTTAATAAAAATCTGAACTGGAATAAACACATAAAAATGTAAGCAACATAGCAAAATAAGTTTTGGGTGGAGTTTCTATCCTTTTACAATAAGACTGGTACAAGGGTGGTACTGGCAGCACTAAGGCAAGGGGCAGAAGTTACACATATAGGCGGTCCTCGATTTCAACTTGTCAATTTACAATGAACAGCACTTACGACCTTTATAAACTGACACCATGTTTCAAAGTTCCGATGGGGGTTTCAACTTTATGATGCTCGATATATCTGTGTTCAGCTGGTAAGTCTGGTAAGGGAGGGAAACGGTGTGGGGGAGAGGGCAGATCAATGCCCCCTCAGCAAAAGAGGGATTGGGGCAGGAGCTGGGACAGGGGGCTGTGGCAATTGCTGCCCAGCCAGGGTGAAGCTGGGTGAGCATGGGACAAAGGTACAACTTGTCCAGGAGGCGTGGAGGGGGGAAGGCTCACACTGCTGTGTACCACTGGTCCAGGAGCTGCTCATGTGCCGGCTTGTCTGGCAGCTTCCACCACTGCTCCCGCTGCTTGTCCGGGAAGGCACAGAAGGGGCATGTGCCCCTGGATCTGCGCGGGGCAGGTAGGGCCAGGGCTACACTGCACTGCACTCTGGGTGGGCATGGCAGTGCTGGGAGTGGGGACGGGGTGGGCACAAGACAGAGCTGCTGCCCTGCCTCCAGAAGAGTGGAACACAGCGGTGGGAGCTGCTTCCCCCCCCACACCCCCTGGATGAGCAGCAGCTCCATCCTGTGCCTGCCTCAGCTGGGTGAGCAGTGGGAGGCATGGTGGGGTGCCCCTGAATTGGGGTGGAGCGGGCAGCAGAACAGGGGCTACAGAGGGGACTGCAGCCACTCAAAAATTTGTTGTTGCCCCCCCATAACCCCTGCCGCCTGCCAGGGGCAGAGTGCAGCGCAACCCCAGCTTCACTCACCCCGTGCAGATCCAGGGGCACATGCCCTGCCCCACCAGTGATCTCCCAGATGACCAGTGGAAGCCACCAGATGAGCAGCTCTTGGAGCAAAGGCACGCAGTGGCGGAAGCCACCCTCCCCAGATGAGCTGCGCCTTCGTTCCGCCAGTGCAGCGCTTGCCCCAGCCCCAGCCCCAGTTCCTCCTTCATTGCTGGGGTGTTGATCTGCACCCGCCAACCCCTTCCATCGCACCAAAAATGACTAACCAGCAATGTTCCCTCTAAGGAGTAGCGGCCCACCAGTGTGCCGCCTCAGTCTGTGAGCGCACCGCCTCAGTCAGGTGTGGGACACTTACTAAAGGGGACTGAGGGCTGGGGGCCAGAGGCTGGGGCCTGGAGGCCAGGGGGCTGTAGCTGAAAGGCTGGGGGCTGGGGCCAGAGGCAGGTGTGGGCTCTGCCAGCTCCAGGGAAGTGCTCCGCTCCCTCACATCAAGGCCAGGGATTGGAGCACTTACCTGGAGCCGGCAGAGCCCGTGCCAGCCCCTCACCCCAGCCTCCATCCCTGTCTTGCCTCACCTCGGGGAGGAGCCACTGCCTGCCCCAAGTGAGGCTCTGCCGGCTCCAGGACACTGCTCCACTCCCCCGCAAGGCCTTGGGGAGCGAGGAGGCACGTGATATCAGGGCTGGGGAGCGGAGCAGTGTCCCAGAGCCAGAGAAGCCTCAGGCAGCAGCTTCTCCCCAAGGTGAGGCAAGGCAGGGATGGAGGCTAGGGCGGGTGCCTGGTGCAGGCTCTGCCGGCTCCAGGGAAGTGCTCCGCTCCCTGGCCCTGATGCAGGGGAGTGGAGCACTTTCCTGGAGTTGGCGGAGCCTGTGCCAGGCTCCCACCCGAACCTTGCCTAGGAGCTTCAGCTTCTCTCCTGGTGCGCAGCCTTGAAAAAGCTGTGCACAGCCACTTTTAGTTGTGCGCAGCCATGCATGGATGCACCTTAGAGGGAACCTTGCTTACCAGCTGGACACCGATGTATTGAGCATTGTAAAGGAACCAATCACCCATTTATAAGATTGTTCCTATGGGAAAATTGGTTCTGAGTGACAATGTTTCAACTTAAGACATGGTTTTCAGGAACCAATTGTGTCGCAAGTCTGAGAACTGCCTGTAAACTGGTTTAAGTAATCAGAAACGGGTATAAACCTGTAATAGAACAGGAGTTCAGTGCTGATAAACCACTTTCAAAATAGCCAAAAAACAGTTTAAGATAAACTTGGCTGGATGTAGTATCAGACTGAACTGATTTTGGTTAGGGGTGCACCGCAGAAGATTTTCTTGGCCAATGCTGATAGTTGATTATTAACTAGCCGTACTGGCCGAGACTAACGGGATAACTAATATTTAGTAAGAAAGCTCACTGAATGAGCTTTAATTCAAGCACCCCCACTGTGGCAGAATACCATCCCTGTCTTTCTCCAAAACTCTGCTACCTGACAATTTGGTTACCATGGTCACTCCTCTGCCCCATCTCTTCATGTGACCCTGAGCTGGATACATTCCTGAGGGAGGGGAGAAACCTGCTCCCTCTGCCTACGTGACTGGCATCATATACCTGGGTGAGGGACTTACGCTCCCTATTGTTCTAAGCAATGCCAACCTGACTGTCTGGTAGAGACCCTACCAGTCTATCCAGCAACCAGTGATGCATTTCAAATTGGTTGGCTGGAAGCCAACAGGTGTTGGTCTCCATTGGACTGGGAAAATGATGTCATAAGGTTTATATTAAGGACTGCCCAGGAGGAGGGGCAGTAGCCACGATGAAAATTTAGAGAGAAGCCGGACCATCTGAAACTTGCTCTCTCTTGAAACTCATGATCAATGAACTGCCTGCCTCCAGAGGGAATCTCCACCTGCCTCTGGATGATACTCATGAGTAAGCTACCTGATATCTAACTAGATATATCACTTGCAGTAATTCAGATGTGTGATCAAAGGCTACCCAGCCACCTTGTTTGCTCTATGGAATTTCTCTGACATTGCTTTACCCTATTCCAAACCTACGCTTTGTAACTAATAAAGTTCTCCTTTGTACCCAGTGTGGGAGACTTATTGGAAGAGGGGCTAGATTATGCTTTGGGGTCCCCTTGGTTCAGCTGACTAAGGGAGACCATTATTTGTGCTTCAGACTAAGGGAAGCACCATAAGGTCTTGAAGTGGGTTGAGTACCTTCAAAGACTACTAGGCCTGTTTCCCAAGGGGCACAGAGTCAGGATCATTCCAGACCATGGGTGGTGGCAACGTTACCCCGAGGCTAGTGGGTGTGCTCCAGAAAGAGGGTTGGTCAGATGTGAGGTGCCCCCGGGGAGGCACTCAGAGCCTGGAAGGTGGTCAGGCACAGTGAGGTGGGTGGCTCAGTGCAGAAGCACCTCCTACTGGCCCACCACGCCCACTGCCATTTCTAAGCGTGGGGACACTGATACAGGAGACACGGCAGCACTTTAATTAGAGCCACTCTAATTAAAAGTGCTGCCCCCCCCCCCACACACACACACACATACTCCTGGAGTACATGCAAAAATGAGCCGTGCCACTTCTGGCCCCTAACCTTCAACTCCAGCCTGGGGGCAGCTGACTGAGCCTGCCCAGGGCTGGGTGGTGTCTGGGCAGGCTCAGTCAGTTCTTACAGCTGCTTTAATTAAAGCGCTCCCCCCGCCACCACTCCTAGAGTCTTCCTTCCCACCAGGGGAAAGACACATCAGGGGGGAGTAGATTCCCTGGCCCCATGCCAGTCTCTGCCCCCAACCTCTGGGGCACAGACCTCCAAGCACAGTGGGTTGAGTCATGCTGGGCCAGGCAGCTCAACTCCGTCTGCCCCTCACAGCCCCAATCACATCTCCAGCCCTTGGTACCTTTACAGCACCCATCCCAGTCCCTGCCCACAGTCTGTTCTGTGCTGCACCGCACCAGTACCTGGGACACTGTACCAGCTGCTCTGCTCTAGCCCAGCCCACCGGTGAGGCAATGGTGTGAATCCGGGGTCACCATGGCTTGCAGGAGGGAACCCAGGCATCCAGAGGCCACAGCATAATTAAATTACTGGAGAATATCATCAAGCAAAAAAAGCCAATAGCCGATAATGTTCATTTTCCTTTTATCGGTGCCGATCTGATATACAACTGATACATTGGTGCACCTCTAATTTAGGTCAAACCAGTTTGTGGAATTTCTGTCCCAGATCCCTTCTTGGTTCAAGTTAACTCACAGTACCTCAGCATCCCAGGGTGCTTTGCAGCCCTGGGCTATGCTGTCTCCTCCAGTGGAGTAGGGACTGCCTCACCCCTCTGCTCTTTAGTCTACTTCTTACCTGGGTCCATCAGCCCATAGGGATGGGGGGGCAGGGGAAAAGACCCCCAGACTCTCCTAGCCAGGTTATACACAGCACCTGTGGGGAGGAAAATCCCTTGTGTTGGGGGTTTTTGACCCTTAGCAGCATTCCCCCATCCCAGCTGCTGACTACTTCAGCCACGGCCACAGGAGGGAGGGAGAAAGAGCCAGGCAGCTGCCCATGCAGGCCAGCATGGGAACACTGGGGAGCCCCTGCCTTGGGGGGGGGCTCTCCCTCACCCCAGCCCGGGGCAGCCCTAGAGAGCTGATGGGAATACTTCCCCTCCTGAACCCCAGAGCTGCTTGCTTTAGCCCCTGAAATTTTGACGAATAGCCCAGGGAGTGGAGGGAAATTCTCTTGCTCCTCCATAGCCAGTTTTGCCTCAGTTGCTGTGAGTCTGAGGCAAAACTAGTTGAAGAATTTCGGTCTGCTCCCTGAGGCTGCCCTGGGCTAACCCTGAGACTCAAAGCAGCTGAGACAAGGAGCTCTGCAGTTTGGGAGGGAAAGGATTCCCATCAGCTCCCTGGGACTGCCCCGGGTTGGGGTGGGGGAAAGACCCCCAAGGCAAGGGTTCTCCAGTGCCCCCATGCTGGGCTTCATGAGCAGGCACCCAGCTGGAGGACTCCTCCCTCCCTCCTGGGGCAGTGACTGAAGCTATCAGCAGCTGGGAAAGGGGAGGGGGGAATTCCCTTCAGCTCTCCAGGGCTGCCTGGGCTGGGGACCTCAGGCTGGAGGAAACCTCCTGAGGGGGAGGCTCCTTCAACATCACCCAGCACCTGGACAGGGGGCTCCTTAACCCCCTGTGGCGGGGGACAGCAGAGGATTGGGGACACTTGGCTGGGCTGGCAATGGTCAGCAGGCTGGGAGACATGCTCTAGCATACTGGTCCGGGTCAGTGCAGGCCTCCCCCTGCCTTTCCCAATTGAAAACTGAATACCAGCTCAGCTGGTTATCGGTTCAACCAGCACAGAGGAAGCTGCTTAAATTGAATTGATTCTGCCTCAGGCTTTTTGACTGTCTGTACTTAGTCTAAATGTCTACAGGTCTAAGGCAGGATCTGTTTTATTATATGGTGTGAAACTATAGAGTGATGACTTATGCTTCATTGAAAAATAGAAAAAAATATGAATTACTTTCTAAGGTGGCTTTTATTTCTACCAGACTCTACACCAGCAGGGCTCATGTAGCCCGAAACATGGCTGCTTAATGTGAACACTTCAGCTCAGTCATGAACCCTAATTATTGAATAAAAATGAGTACCTTTACCTCTATCTATACCCCAAGAAGTGCATTTTAGAGGCCTTTCCTCTTCCAAATAAACCTTTGTTTGGATGGTTAAATAACATTTTATACTCTCCTCCAGACAAATGGCCTAAGAAAAGTGCTGACAATCACTGATCCAATATTCCCCCTATATTTAAAACCAGACATAATTGAAGAATGAAAGATGCCAGCATATAGACATATATGTAGGCAAACAGTGTCAGACCCCATACATCAGGGATTTTCAACCTTTTTTAACAAGTGTACCCCTTCTGGTGGCAGCACCCAGATGCAGAGCAGGGGGGTGGGGGCGGGCTCGTGCATGGTGGCCACTGCCTACTACTCCACACCGCTGCTGCCACCATGCCCCACTTTCCCATGACCAGTCACACATGCAGTTCCGTGGGCTGCTAATGGACCTGGTGCCCAGCCAATCACACGCCACCTGTGAACAGTCCACTGAGCCACACGTGTGACTGGCCATGGGAAAGCAGCACGCAGTGGTAGCACAAGGCAGTGGTTGTCGGCAGCTGGTATGTGCAAGCCCCCTTGCTTCTGCCAGCATCCATCTGGCTGGGCAGCACCTATGTGGCCCACAGAGAGGTCCCACTGTCCTCACCTCCCCCCGCCCTGCTCCTGGGAGCAGGCACAGAAACACACTCCACCCTGCCATTCAGACCCTTTGCGCCTTGCTGCCCTTGCAGCTCTGCAGGCAAGGGGTGGCCAGCACCTCCTTGCAATCAGCTATTGGTTGAGGGTGGTGGCCCAGCAGCCAAACAGGAGAGCAAATGGGTGGGGGATGGGGAGGCACTGCAGTGTGCTGCATGGGGCTGGCAGCGCCCAGCATGCCCCTCCCCCAGGTAAGCGGTGACATGTGGGAATGCACTGGGGGAGACACTCCTACCATGCCCCTGGGCGTGCTGCATCCCCATCCCGCCATGCATACCCCCTATGACCTCTTCAAGCACCCCTAGGGGTATGTATACCTCCAGATGACAACCTCTACCATACACATACAGGGCATGTTCATGCAGGAACAATGAGGCAGGCCATTTAAATCACTATTTGTGATCTTGCTCATTCTTTGAAGAAATAAGAGGAAAATTGATTTCTCTGGTAATTGAAAATGTTAAATACTGGGCTAATGAAGAAAAAACAATTTGGCTCCTTTCTAATAACTCACAGCCTGTCCTGTGCTTCCTGGGTGCACTTACATTATTTGCACAAAGAATAAGGGCCAAACTCAATTAAAATTTCCCTGTTTCTATTCTTAAATATGGTATCGTTATTTTACTTTTTGTGTCATCATATATCGTTTATTTTAATTTTGCCAGGATTTTTATACTTTTATGAATAAACTTACATTATATAATTTTATTATAGTATATATAATTATATTGTACATTTTACTGTATTGTTTTAATGAAAGGAGTAAATAAACTACTGCATCTAGTCAGCAGTATTGTGAAAGAAAATCTGAGGGTTAAAATGTAACAAACTGTGTATTGGGATGCTATTGTAAAAAAAGAACAACTCTCATTCGGGGATGTATAACTAGAAAGAAGCCTCATATATAGGGAATGACAGGTAATATAATTCCACTCTACCCTACATGGTGAAGCTGGAGTCCTGTCTCCAGTTTTGGGCACCACACACTAAAATAATCTTTTGAGATCATATATTTCTGATTTTTATACTCAGAAACCTTTACAGGTGCTGTGTTTTCATACATTTGCAAAAAAGAGGACCGAGTATTGTGAGCTTTTCATCTTGCAACCTGCAGTGAGACTGAAATCAGTGAATGTATCGTGCTACAAAATGTTATGATTTGAACTAACTGCTTTTAACAGCTTCTTTTGTAATCATGAATGGAGATTTACAAATGGATTGCACCAGTTTTAAAAGAAACAGTTTTTGTTTGGGTTGGCATATAGGCACATTTTCAGTGTCATGAGAACATCAGGAACATCACACACATTTGTCTTTTAGAAGGGTATTAGTCAAACAAGTGATTTGGTGGAAGTGTACTTAAAATATTTTAATATGTTCATAACTTCATTTTTAAGACTATTTTTACTTAACATTCTATTTTTTTTTGTTTTTATCATTCCAAATACAACTGAAGTCAAGAGATTTTTGGTTAACCCAAGAAGTAATCTGTAAATAAAGGGTCTCTACCTTAGTAATGTAAACTAGACGCCTACATCTTAGACAAACATACCTTTAATTGCTTTAAAAAGGTGGTGGGAGTTGCTGATCAGGAACACATTAGCAGTTGCAGTGAAAACCTGTGATACAAGGTAGCTAAACCGCTGTAACCTTAGCCCTGAATTGAAACACTTGTTTCACTACAGAAGCATGTAGCTATGACATCAGAAAAGTTTATACTGCTGTCATGTAATACTAATACAATTGTTACATCTATCTATACCTGTAAGTCTCAAGTCAGCAAAAACTTCAACTTACTACAATAAGAATTCTGTGAAATATTCACCATTATTTTTTCAATATTTTTATATCAAAATCACAATGCATGTTCACCTACTTCTCTTCCCATGCTATTACTGAAGATTAACAAGGTAAATAAAGAACAACTTCCCTTTTTCCAATAAATCTGGCTCTCATATTTGACATGCAACAATCCAACATTTGATCAATTATAATTACTTCATGGCAGCAAACTGTAACACCACCAACACCAATTGATTTATCTTATTCTGCCACACTTTTAACAAAATGGGTTAGCCTCTTTAAAATAATTAAATGTTGCAATGTAAATCAAAAAGGATTGATTTTATTCCATTCTTATCCAGATAATGAATCAAACCAAATAAAACCAGAATTGGTACATTTCCAGAATGTTTGGCAAGGGATGGGGCAGTGCATCCTTGGGGAAGAAGACAATACCATTCAGAGGGATTTAGTGATAAATAACCAGCTCTTGAGTTCTATTTCTTATTTTAAACTATCTACACCCACTGACAAAATTATAAGCACATTCACTATGTTTGGCTCTTATTATACAAAACTATATGAAAACTATAATTATTAGCTTACAAGTTTACATGGTTTATTTTTGAATTATTTAAATAATATAAATTATATACTTACTAATAATACCAGTTTTTGATATTTCCGTTTCAGTTCCGTCAGGCTGTCTGATGGCTTTGCACCCAGAATGTCATACCAGTCCTTCTTTGGCATCCTTACAAGGGCTGTCATTTCATGAGGTACAAAATTACTTTCTTAGATCTGTTTAACAACAATAAAAATATAATTTGAAGCATTCATTTAAAAAGAAAAAAAAATGTGAAAAGTCCTGTATGACAATACATGGGGCCGTGGCAGAGAATGACATCAGCAATGGCTGGAAGAGGCCACATCCTTCAAATGCCAACTTATTAGCACATGTAGTTAGTCATGTTATCCCACAATGGGTTTTGCATTATATGGAATGAGCTATTTCAACTGGAAGCAGCACATTTGCTGATGGATTGTATTCTATTTTCTAAGGGCACCAAGCCTTCTAAGTTCCATATTTCTTCCTCTCTCTGTGATTCAACTTCTTCTCCCTTTCCAACAGCCAGCCTCATGAGAGAAAAGCAGAAAAGAATCTGAGCAAGCCAGTGTGTGTGTGATGGGGACAAAAGCTAAATTCACAGTTCAGAGAGAGATACTACAGCTAGCTCTGAATAAACTAGCTTGGGTACCAGAAGCAGTATAGCCACGTCATCAAGGCATTCCACCCAGGTAAACTATCTCCATGCTATGCCAAGGCAGCTATGCTCCTCCCAGTACCCAAATGAGTATATTCAATTATCTCTACTTGGGATCGCATTGTGTTGTGCGTACATGCCCAAGAATGAGACTTGGTACAAGGACACATGACCAAATTAGACTGAGATAAATGAGGGCAGAGATTTACAGTGCACTAGCTACTCCAGGGGTAGTTAACCTAGGGCATGTGTGCCACAAGTGGAATGGGCAGCACCTGCGCGTGGTACTCAGCAGACAGGAGAGAGGACAAGCAACATACTGGAAGATAGCGAAAGAAGCAAGAAAACAGATCAGCAGATTGGTCATGAAGCACAAGGCAAGGGGCTTGCGTGGTACTCAGCAGACAGGAGAGAGGACAAGCAACATACTGGAAGATAGCGAAAGAAGCAAGAAAACAGATCAGCAGATTGGTCATGAAGCACAAGGCAAGGGGCAGAAAGCAGAGCATCAGCTCTGTTAAGGGAAGGGGACTGGAGTAGCACCCGGGGAAAGTGTGGTGCTAATGTGTGGCATGTCTGCTACGAGGTTGAGCCCCACTGAGCTACTCCATGCTAACTGCCCTAGTATTTACTGTTACCACATGACAAATGAAAGCTAACCCATTGCAGTTCCCTCTTCTTCATTAACGGGAATGAAGAGCGATAACTTACCTTTCAGTGAAAGCAGGATAACTAACCACAGGGTAAACTTTCATTTACTGTGGGAAATAACTGAGGAGTGTAAATTACTACCCTCATTTATCTTTCAGTAATTTGTTCCTGAGTTCTGTGACACCACCCCAGAGTCCCAGTCTCCTGGAAGAATACCCAAATCCCTGACTAAAGGCTACTTGAGAAGGATGGAAAAGAGACACTCCTGTGGAACTTATGCCACTTTGTGAAAAAGAATTCAAGATTCAGAGAAGAGAAGAAAGCAAAAAGTAATGTGACTCTGTAAAGCACTGGTAAGGCTACATAGCTGAAAGAAGGGAGTTCTGGAGTATTACCTCCTAAATTAGTGCAGTTGTGCTGTAGAGAACTAGGCTCTGATTGCTCCCCTCCCCTCTGAGCTGCTTAGGTGTACTACTGAGTTGTCTTCACTAATACACATAAGTTTATTTCTTGACAGCACAGGCAAGCTAACTTAGAAGGTGATAAAGACTTCTGAGATGTTCATCCCTACTTCTTGGACTGCTTTTATATAAAATACACAGATGGCACCAGAATACTGAAAAGAGAGCATTTTTACACATGTAAGCACCACAGCACGAGGCACTCTGAAAAGTGCCCAACACTGCAATGCTTGCAGCTGTATAAATGGCAAAATGCACTTCAGCACTGAGAAAATGGCAGCAGCACATTTTTGAACTAAAACAAATTGGAGGTGCTTTGTTTCAAAAGCACACCACCGCCATTTTCTGTGTGCACATTTTGCATTTATACAATTGCACACAGCGCAGCTCAGTTCACCTCAGCTCGCATACAAAACTCAATTAATTGAGTCTGCTCCAAAGCGACAGATCCCTGGCACATCACAGGACAGAAAAGCGTGTGTATAATTCCCCTTATCCCAAAGTCCCTTTTTTTAATCCATCCTGTTTACACATGCTACATCTTACCTGCACTATTTCGTTTATTTTGCTCCCCTACATGCAGCAGAAAAATACATAACAGATTTCATAGACATTAAGTGAGATCATAGGGTCCAGCCCCCTGCCCAAGGGGCAGAAAGTCAGCTGGGATCAGATCACGCCAGCAAGATAAGCATCCAAGTGTTTCTTAACAGTCTCCAGAGTAGGTGCTTGCCCCACTTCTGGAGGGAGTCTCCCAGACTCTTGGATGGTAAACAAGTTTTTCCTGACGTCCAGCCTAAAACGGACTTCCAGCAGTTTATGACCATTAGACCTTGTCTTCCCCTTGGGGTGCCCTGGTGAAGAGACATTCTCCTAGTTCCTGATGCACACCCCTTATCTACTTATAGGCTGCCACCAAGTCACCCCAAGCCTTCGCTTTTCCAGGCTGAAGAGTCCCACGTCTCCCAGCCTCTCCTTATAAGGCCTGTTCTCTTGACCTGTAATTTTATAGATTAAATTTATGTTTCTGAAATTAGGGATGATAACTTTTCTCTGCTGCTTTAACTCAATTCCTATAGTATACTGTATAGGAAAACTGAGTGGAAACTACACATTCAAATGGTTGACGTACTCAAGTCAAAAACATATAATTGTGTGACTTAACACTTCAAAAGGTCTTTTGCCAAAACAAAATCTTCTTTTAGTTACTTTGAAACAAATAATTTCCTTGTAAAATAGTAACTTAAGGTTTTATTTTCAGCTTATTTTAATCTTGAAGTAGCCATAACATTTAAACTTATTTATCACGTACTGGGATTTCTTCTTTGAACCGAGGTGCATAAAAAAGCCTGCAAGTCAAAACTTAATCACTGTCATTTTCTCAAACCTACAATTTCCTACTAATGTGATCCATATAAATTAATTCCTTAGAATTATTTTGCAAAATTTAAATGACTTGAGTTCAATTGTCTGAATTATTTTTAACCAGTAAGTTTTACATTTATTGTGCACCTCCTATGTAATAATTAAGACTTTTACGCAGGGGTCAACAATCTTTACAAATGGTGAGCAGCAGCTTGCAACCTGACTGCTGTCATGGGCCACCAATCTCCAACATTCCTGGCACTTCCTGCTCTCTATCTCGCGTCCCTCCACTTGAGTCTCTGCTTATCATTGCTATCTCATGCTACAGATTTCCATAGCCAACAGCCATGCTTAGAAGCAAATTCAGCACCACGGGTAGAAAATAGGTAGGGATGAAGTATTAGTAGCAAGTGAGAGCAAGAGAGAGGGAGTGCAGTACAGAAATGTTCCAAAAGGAACAGTATACACAAGGACCCTGGTGGCACCTTATCTTCAGCTCCTGCCACCATGTGCTATCAACCTCATGAGCCACTGGAGGCCAGACCAAACTTTTTGCAGGCCAGATCAAGCACACAGGATGTAGGTCGCAGACCACTAGTTTAAATATTTTAAATATTTTTTCCATTTTCCATTCCATTTATTAATCTTGCAGTGAGTTACATGAAGGCAGGTTTACTTCTGCACATCACATTGCAGAAACAAAAACATTATTAACTTTTTATTTTGTATGGATCTCTCTCCTTCTGGGTAAATATTTTCAAAATTTAGGAAAATATGAAAGAAGAAACAACAGCAAAGGGATTCTGGAGCAGATGTAGCTGCTGAAACTATTTTTATTTTTGTAGAATACAAGTTGATATTCTTCAAGGAAACACCCTCAATTTAAACCCAACTCTAGTATTAACGCATAAGAAGTTTTACAGAGAAACTTAACTATACTTAGGACCCAACCCTAGCCACACATAAGCAAAGAGTTAGTCATCTTAGTTTGGAGTCAGACAGCAAGTAGGATAATTTGCACCTTATAGATTAGAGACATCAAAGATATGGCCCGCATGCCATATGCAACCCAGGGACTCATATGCTCTGGCCAGGGATCACTAGAACAACCCTACATGCTAGCCCCAGCCATACATGCTGCATGCAGGCTGGACCCAGAGTTGCAGACCCAGCACACAGCACACCCTGCATGTAACACCCCACCAACCCAGCCCTACCCGCTGGCTCCAGGGGCAGGCTGGATGCTGTGCCAAGCCCTATATGGCATGCAGCACTCAGGGTCAGTCCAGCCCCACGTGCCATATGCAGCACATGCTGGCCCTGGAAATCACTGTGCACATGGGGCCAACACAGGGCATGCGTTGCATACATAGTGTGTGGGCTGGACCCAGTGCTGCACTTGGTACAATGGGTCCAGGACACGGAGCACCCTGGACTGACCCCCTGTGCTGCTTGCAGTGTTGTGGCTAGCCTGCATGATGCTGACAGTGCATTCCCTGTGCTGTCCCCATGTGCAGAATGAGGCCTGGGGCCAGTGTAAGCTGTGTGCAGCATGTGGGCTGGACCTAGTGCTGTGGGTGCTGCCAAGGGGGTCAGTCCCAGTTCAGTCCACAGACCAGTCCAGTGACCCTTCTCCAGCCCACAGAGCTGGATGAATTTGACCCCCTTGTTATAAGCCTAACTGAGAGATGTGCAGTATGTGCTTTTGTCAGCAGCAGGCTTACTTCACAAGATGTGAGAAGATGCAGCACGCTGGCTGCTGACTAAAGCTGATGCTGGACGTCTCTCATTTAGTTTGTGTACCTGGCGCAAATATGTCCTGCCTTGGACCTATACTCTTTAACATCTTTATTAATAATGTAGACATTGGTATCAGAAGCGGACTGGTCAAGTTTGCTAATGACACCAAAATTTGGGGTAGTGCATCCACACCTGATGATAGGAGAGTGATAGAGGCAGACCTAAACAGGCTCAGAAAATGGGTGGATGAAAATCTGATGGTGTTCAACACCGAAAAATGCAAGGTACTCCACCTTGGGGAAAAAAACCCCACAGCACACTTATAGGCTTGGCAGTGCTATGTTTGCCAGCATCGTGGCCAAAAGGGACTTGGAGTCATGATTGACCGCAAGATGAGTATGAGCCACCAATGCAATGTCGCAGCTGGTAAAGCGAACAAAACTCTGGCCTGCATCCATTGATGCTTCTTAAGCAAATCCCAGGATGTCATCCTCCTGCTGTACTCAGCTTTGGTGAGGCTGCAGCTGGAGTACTGCATCCAATTCTGGGCTCCACAATTTAAAAAGGATGTGGAGAAGATTGAGAGAGTCCAAAAAAGAGCCACACACATGATTAGGGGGCAGGAGAACAGGACCTCTGAAGAGAGGTTGAGAGCCATGGGACTCTTCAACATGAAAAAGTGCAGGCTCAGGGGGGACCTGGTGGCTGCCTTTAAGTATATAAGGGGTGTACATCGTGACCTAGGGCAATGCTGGTTCACCAGAGCACCCCAAGGGATGACAAGGTCAAACGGTCAAACTCCTCCAAGACCATTTCAGGCTGGACATAAGGAAGAAGTTTACTGTCCGAGCCCCCAAGGCCTGGAACAGACTGCCACCAGAGGTAGTGCAAGCACTTACTCTGCACTCCTTTAAGAGACATTTGGATGTTTATCTTGCTGGGATCCTTTGACCCCAGATGACTTCCTGGCCCTGGGGCAGGGGGCTGGACTTGATGATCTTCCGAGGTCCCTTCCAGCCCTAGTGTCTATGAAATCTATGAAAATCTGTGAGAGTCACCTGGGGATCGGGAGACCACCATGCATCAGACCCTTACATGCAAGCGGAGCTTCAACAGCCCAAAATTATTTCACAGGAATGATGAGAGCCACCACAGGCCACATCCAAGCACGGCCTGAACTGAACCCCCCACGCTGCCTGTAGTGTGGCATCCAGCTTAGGTAGAGAAAAGGCCACTGTCCTATTTTGCAGGGGCAGGGGGTTGGATGGCACACGCAGCCTAGAAGAGCTGCAGAGGCTCTTTCGCTGCAGGCTTCCCTGCAAGAGAGGCTAGAAAAGCACATGCAGCAGAGCTGCCTCCAGCCCAGGGACACTGCTTGAGCACTGCTCCCAATCCCCCACGGGCCGCATGGGTGCAGAGAGCCATAAAAAGGAGGGCTGGGAGGGACCTCAGGAGGTCCATCTAGTCCAGCCCCCTGCTCACAGCAGGACCAGCCCCAACTAGATCATCCCAGCCAAAGCTTTGTCTAGTCTTAAAAACCCCCAAGGGTGGCGCTTCCACCACCTCCCTGGGTAGCCCGGCCCAGTATGTCACCACCCTCCTAGTGAGAAAGTTCTTCCCAACACCCAACCTAAACCTCCCTTGTGCAACTGGAGCCCGTTAATGGGACAGTCCAGCTTCATCCTCCGTCCAACCCCGCTTCAGGCAGCTATGAAATCCCCCTCCACCTCCCCTTCTCGCCTCCCTCGGCCTCTCCCCGCCGACCCGGGCCCCCAGGCTCCTGGGGAGGGGAGGGAAGGGGACGCCCAGCCCTGGCTCGCGGCTCGCACTCACCATCCTCCGCCCCACGCGGCCCGCGCAGGACTGTGCCCGGGAGAAGCCGGCCGGGCGGAAAGGGCGCGGCCGGGAAAGCCCCGTGGCTCGGCCCCCACAGGCGCGGCGCTTGTTTCCGCCCGGGTGGCTGTGGCGGGAGCACGGGCCGGAAGTGCCGAGCGGCTGAGGCAGACGCCGTCTCCATAGCGACCAAGGGCGCGTCGCGGCCGCCGGAGCTGCGGCCGAGCTCAGTAAGTGACTGGGACCCTCCGCTCCCCCCCGGCCTCGCCCTCCCGCCCCCGCCCGGCCCATGCCCCACCCAGAGGAGCTGCAGCCCTGGTCGGACCCTGAGGCGGTTCCTGTCACGTCGGGAGAGCGCCCGGCTGTGTCCTCCCGCGGGCGGGAGGGGCCGCTGCATCCGCTACTGTGACTGTATCTCACATAGAGCTCATATACGTGTGTGTGAGCAAGAATGTGCAAGTGCATGCCTGTGTATGCACGTGTGTAGGTGTGTGTGTGTGTATGCACGTGTGTATGAGTATACATGTATGTATCCATGAGTGTGTAGATGTGTGTGTATGCATGTGTGTGTGCGTGCGCACGCAAGCATGTATTACCATATTTTACAGTGTATAGGTTGACACTGTATAAGTCAATCCCATATTTCTGTACAACATGTTAGGATTTTTGTAGCTCTATTGTGTAAGTTGACACTGCCTCGGTGTGTGAAGCACTGGAAACCCAGTGTGCCGGCTGGCTTCTGGAAGCTGGATTGGGCCCTTAGGAGCTCAGGCAGCACACTGCTCACTGGCAGCCAGCCCAGCCCAGCCCAGCTCCTGGGGGACACCACCGCTGTGGAGGGAAGGACCAGGCTCCCCCACAGCTCAGGGGCTGGCTGCCCCAGCAGCAGCTCACCACCCCCCTGACTGTGGGGCAGGTGGGGAGGTTCTGCCAAAAGTAGGATGCGCCACTCGCCGCTTCTGCCTTCAGCAGACTCCTGTGGCCAGCTGGATGCCTGGCACCTCCTGGGAAGGGGCTGACTTGCCCCAGGGGCAACCAATAAGTGCTTTTAGTAAATACTAACTAGCATTTTTTAGGGGTTTTTTAATAACGTTATTTTTTTTAAAAAGTAGGCCTACAGAAAACACTACATGTATTCCAAGACAAGCTCTGTTTTAAACACTGCAGTGAAGTCCTTAGTTTGGACGGTATTGTAGATTTCTGTGCAACACCAATAGCATTAAAATATTTTAAATTAAAGTTGAAAATGAATAGCACAGTTCCCTCTGTTTCTTGCTGTTTAGTGCATTACATCCAGTTTATTCAGTGCTGCCCCCACTATTTTGAATTGCCTCAGTTTTTTAATGACAACTCATTAGTTCACTGTAGCAGTTGTCATTGGAAAGTACTGAATTTTGACTTCTGGACTGAAGACAAATTATCCTTTTGGCACTTCATTCCCTATTCCCTAAATGTATTTGTCTGAGTTTTAGCACATGGAAGAGACTTTTTTTTAAACAATGGAGAAAGAGCTTCTCTTTTCTTTGTCTCCCTGTTGTAATCGCGCTGGTGCACGAGGCAACAAGATGGCGGGAGTCTCCACCCTCCATGCCACGGGACCAGGGAGGGGAAAGTAAAAGCGCGCGCTTTTTGGAAAAAAAAAAAAGCAGGTGATAGGGCAACTTACCGCTCATCATAGCGTGCGTCACCAAAGTAATAAAAGGGAGCGCCTCGCCGCACCAGAGCGAGGTCGTTCGCTATCCGCTCCGTTGTTACAAGGGACGCTGATCATCTAGCTGTCTGCTCCTAGCAACCACCGGACGCCGTTTGTACTTACCGTGACATGTCAGCACGTTGTATTCGTCTCATTTGCTTCTGTCTTCTCTCACCCGCGGCTGCAGCCGTAAGTAATTAAAACTCTTCAATTTTTCTCATCACCCCACCTGCTCCTTGTCAATTGTTTAATCACAACAACATGCAAGCCAGACTTGCACGACCCCACCGCCCGCTAAAAGTCCCGAAGCTTTATCTCCTGTTCTCACGCACAGCAGTAGCAGCGTGACACTTTTCTCTTCCTTTAAGTCATGTTTAAGGAAGACTTAGGGGTGTCTTGAGGTTTGGGGAGAACTTGAACAGGTTGTTGGGGAACAAAATCTGTATTTCTTTAATGCCCATGCTTTAGCACAATAGTACTCAACCTTTCTAAGACTTGGAAATGTCATGGAAAATGTCAGCTCTTACTTTTCACTATTTTTTTACTACAAAAAACAATACAGTCTTTGCTGCCTAGTACAGGGGGCTGGATCCAATGATTTTTGCAAGGTCTCTTCCAGCTCTTTACAATCTATGAATCTATGACATATATTTTTGAATGGACCTCAGGCACCTGCTTGAAGCAGGTTCATTCCTGATTCAAGTGCCTCAGTCAAGTGTTTGTCTAACCTGAACTTAAAAATGTCCAAGCATGGAGATTTCCCAGCCTTTTTCTTCCTGACATGCAACCTGCAACTTAAGAACAGTGTTCCTTGTCCTATCCTCTGCAGCCACAGAGAATAGACTATCTCTACCCTTCTGATATCAGCCTTTCAGGTATTTGAAGACTGTTATCAAATCCAAGTTCGGTCTTCTTTTTTCCAAACTAAATAATACCAGTTCTTTCAGCCTGTCATCATAAATCATGTTTCATAGGTCTCTAATAATTGTTGTTGCTCTCCACTGGATTCTTTCTAGTTTGTCCAGTGGACCTCCTTTTCACAAAGACCTAATTTTCCCCATTCCTTCTCTACTAGACTTTCAACTCCCTTTAGTTCTGCCAGTCTTCTAGATCAGGTCTATTAAAATCTATCGCACCATTCTTTCAATTTGCTCCTTCCCTTTTTGATATTATCTTGTTATAGTCCATTGTAATGGGCTGGGGCACAAACATTAAAAATTAAACAAAAACAGCCTTTTCAGTTCTTTTTGTTGCTTTCTGTAATAAGAATCTAGAGCTTTAAATTGTACCATGGATTAGACTCATACAAGGGAAACTGGAACAAATGCAAAGGTGTTATATTGTAGGCTAAAATAGTTCTTTTAAGCCAATTAAACCTTCTGATTAAGATAGACATGTCTACTTCACTGTGGGGTGCATATTTCCTTCCTCCTAGAATCATATAATACCACTAACTAGTTAAATATTTAACTTTCTTCTTGTGTAATTTCTATTTTATTCATTTAATGGCACAAAATAATTTGTTTGGAAGACTTTTTCAAATACTAACATAATTCACATTTAACTGAGTTCTAATGCACTTTTATATGTTTAATTCAAGATTCAGGTGCCTCAGCACATCCAACCTGGTAAAATAGTTAATGTGTTAATATATTCGCAATATACTTCACTTATGTGCATACTGGATAAATGCATAATTCACTTTACTGCATAACATAGTGCCAGTCTCAATTTGTTACCTATCACTTACGTTATAGTAAACTAGTTTTCTGCATATTGGATGCATGCATGGACCAATTAAACGAATAATATATATTTCAGCCTCACTGTCTGCTTTACAATTTAATTATCTTCCAGTTAACTGTATGTTACCTATTATCATGTAACTAACAGCACTAGAAACAGTAAAGGAGAAGCAGCTGTTGAAAATGGTACTATTAAAAGCCTTAAAAAAGATCAGGCCCACTAATAGCACAGCACTGAAGTGCTGAAATAGTGCTTGTTAAAACTACAACACTGAGAATACTGTGATTTAGCAGCCCTAAAACTGGCTACGTTATTTCATTTTCAGAGCTTCTACTAATCAGTTTTAGAAGCCTTGAAAGAAGGAAGAATTATTGGCCATTAATATGTGGCACTGATAGCACCCTAAGCCAGAGCTGTCCATCTTCCATGCTCTATGGGCCATACCCTGTTATCCAAAGTTTCTATATCATTCATCTTTTCACTTATGAGAGCAATAGAAATGGAAACCTCCTTGTATACAAGACAGCAATCAGAGAGAGATGGAAAGAATATGTTGTAGAACAGTAAAACTGTCCAATACCTACAGTGCCAGCACAACAAGAAAATTATTCATTAGCTGAACCAAACACAGAAGAACCATCTTTTGTCAAAGTGAAAACAGCCAAAGCAAAACTTAAGAGCAGTAAGGCACCAGGGGAACTTATGGTATCTCAGCTAAAATGATAAAAGATGGAGGACAAGAGTTTTATAAACAAATCCATAAATTAATTCTGCTTATTTGGAAGTAATCAATTTGTACCTTATTATTGGAGAGTAGTCTTAGTATGTCCCATCTTCAAAAAAGGCAGCAAACTGAAGTGTCAAATTTACAGAGATATTACCCCTATTAACACCAACTTTTATTCTGTAACATTTTACTACAGTGCTTACTACCTTACACAGAAAACATTCTGGGAGAATACAAGAATAGATTGAATTTTGCAAGAATAGATTGATGACAGACGAAATCTTCTCTCCAAGACAAATTGTTGAGAAAAAAAATGGGAATATAATCAAAGTTTATACATTCTATTCATCAACTTCCCGAAAGCGTATGATAGCATACAAAGATAAAGTCTGTGGGGCTTATTAGCTGGATTAAGAATCCCCAACAAGCTGATTGAACTCATTAAAGTTTGTATACATGAAGCTAGAAACAAAATGGAAGAAAATCAGATCCTTTCCCAGTTAGAATCAGACTGAGACAGGGAAATGATCTGTCTTCAATCCTAGTCAATCTAGCACTAGAAAAAGCAACCTGGAGCATAAACAACATGAGGGGAGGAATTCAACTGAATGGAGAGCATAAAATCCTCAGATATGCTGGTGATATAGCTCTCATAAGTGACAGCCACCCTGCAGGTCTCAGCGGGGCAAGCCACAGCCTCTCTGGACTGCATACCCCATAGATGCCCCTTCCCATCTGTTGCACTGTGTGCTTGGAATCCCCCATGCACCACTTGTCTGCATCCTTCCCCACTGCTACACTGTATGACCGCCCTGCTACACTGTGACTCACACTATTGTGCCGCACGCTCATGAGGCTCTCCCCACCGCTGCACTGTGTCCTGCACCCCTCCTTCCAGGTCTCACCCCATTCCTCACTGTACCATGTGCCCCAGGCTCACCCTGAGTTTCCCACACTGCCCCACCTCCTGGAGCTGTTACAGGAAGCATCAGCTGGAGGAGGGGGAGGAACTGGGAGACTCTGGCTGCTGTTGTAGCCAGAGTGATGGAAGGAGCAGCATGAAAGCAGGTGACTGGTGGCCACAATTTACACTGTCATCAGTCACATGCTGATGCAGGCCACCAGTTAGATGGACAGTCCTGCTGTAAGCAATGCTTGTTTATGAATCAACTCTTCCAACCACGGTACCATTTGTGATCCAAAATCATCCCCATGACATGTACAATAACTGCTGTTTTGTAGAGTAATATTAGGAATACGTTTTTGCATTTTAATTAATGAAATCCTTTTTTGTTCACATTGTCCTTTCGCTTTTTCATTAATTTCTCTTCCCTTTCTCTGCATCTGATTCTCTGCTTTTAAGTTGTATTTTACTTGGTGTGTCCCTGTCCCTTTTCCTTTCTCTCCCCACACGTACTTATAGATTGGCCATTATACTTCTTCCATGCCCCTGCTGCATAGGCCATAAAGAAGTCTGCTAAATTGGACCCTCATCTTTGTTAAGCCAGTTAGAAACAAGCACGTAGATTTTGTAATGAAGAACTTTAGATCTTATAAATAAACAATGGAAACAAGAAATTGGCTCTGTAATACCATCCTTTAATTGGGGTCATGCAGGAACTCCTCATGGGAGTTAGGTGTCTAAATACATTTTTAAAAATCTGGCCTTCCCTGGTAAAAATGGGTACGTTGGGTTAATGTGGCATAATTTAGATCCATACTAAAAAATAATATTTTTGGTTAGATAGAACATTTGCAATTTTTAATAGAATATTTGCAATTTTTTCTCTGAAATGTGATTTTTGTATCATTTTGTATTCTAATACAAGCGTAGGAAAAAGTTTTTTTGAAGGTTACAGGTCTGGAATTTACTTCATGTGCAACAATTCATTGGGCTCTGTGTGTATTAGTCTAATATCTATATAGTAGGCAACTGTCAATCTTCTGGATCTTGGTGTATGTGTAAGAGGTCTAGTCAGTTGCCTAATGAATCCACTTGTATGGAGTCCTGCACCATCACACAAAAGCCTCAACATGTATGCCTGGGCAAAAGTTTGGAGGAGTGGCGGTTGTCCAAGACTTACCATTTCATCCTTTACTCCATTGAGACAGAATCCAAAAGCCAGACAGAGTCCAAACGTTCAGTGTATCGATAGTTACAGCTTCTGCCAGAGAACAACAGATAACAACTGATGCTGATTACCTAATGCCTCAGCAAGGGTTCATTCCTTTCAGAGTGATGCCCCTTATCTTCTCTAACCAAGAAGTACCCACAAGGTAATAAAGGCTAGGGTTTTGAGGTGCTCTATACATGCCTTACTCTTGACATTGCAACATTGTGATAGGACTTACCCCACCACAGATAGTCCCACTAAGTGCCACCAGGCCCTCCAGTCAGATGCAGTTTATGGTCATACTTAGGATCATATACATGATGGTCTTTCCTCTTTTCATTTATACTCTTCAAAAGAAGCTGACATTTCTAAACTACTCCAGGTAGCTTGGTATCTATTTATCTTTTGTAAATAGCCTGCATTTTGTGAGTTGTGATATAGGGTAGTTGGGCTTATTTGTGTTAGTAATTTTGTTTGTTTTTGAAGGGTTTTGTGTCTGTGTGTATTAATGGGTTTAGGAGGACTACAGAGAAATACATGTAAAAAAACAGCATAAATTATACAGAACTTGGGAAGCCAAATCTTTCTAAAGTATATAGGTTACAGTGTAGTAATCAGTTAGCATATAAAATTAACATGTATGAGGAATTAGATTTTGTTTCATAGATGTTAGGGTCAGAAGGGACCTATTAGATCATTGAGTCCAACCCCCAGCCCTGGGCAGGAATGAGTGCTGGGATCAGATGACTCCAGCCAGGTGTCTGTCCAGTCTCCTTTTAAAGACCTCCAAAGAAGGGGACAACACCACCTCCTTTGGAAGCTTATTCCGTATTTTGGCAACCCTCACCATAAAGAATTTTTTCCTGATGTCCAGTCTGAATTTGCTCTCTTCCAATCTGTGGCCAGTATTTCTAGTTACCCTGACAGGTGCCCTGGTAAAAATTGTATCCTTTATTTCTTGCTGGCCCCCCGATGAGACTGTAGGCAGCCACAAGATCACTTCTCAGCCTCCTCTTGCAGGTGCTGAAGAGGTTCAGGTCTCCCAATCAGTCCACATAGGGTTTTTCTGTAAGCCTTTAACCAGATGAGTGGCCCTCCTTTGAACCCTCTCCAGGCTATCCACATCCCTCCTGAAGTGCAGTGCCCAAAACTGAATGCAGTACTCCAGCTGTGGCCTGACCAATGCTTCATAGAGGGGAAGTATCACCTCCCTATTCCTATTTGTGATGCACCAACTTATGCAAGAAAGGGTACAGTTAGCTTTACTTATTACCTCATCACACTGGTGACTCGTGTTCATTCTGGAGTTGACTACAACTCTGAGATCCTTTTCTGCAGTTGTGCTACTGAGAATGGTACCTTCCAGGCTATAGGAGTGTTGATGATTCTTCCTCCCCAGGTTGCAACACACTACACTTATCCTTGTTAAACTGCATCCTATTCTGTTCGGCCCATTTCCCCAGCCTGTCCAGATCAGCCTGGATTTGCTCCCTGCCGTCTAGTTTTTTACCTCCCCCCATAGTTTGGTGTTGTCAGCAGACTTGGACAGGGTGCTTTCCTACCCCCTCATCCAAGTCACTAATGAAGATATTGAATAGTACCAGTCCCAGGACAGAGCCTTGGGGGACTCCATTGCCTACATTTCTCCAGGTAGAAATAGACCTGTCCACCACCAGTCTCAGTGTGTCCCGTAAGCCAATTTTCTACCCACCAGACTGTGTAATAATCTGCATTGCAACTGTTTAGCTTATTTATAAGAATTGGGTGTGACACTGTGTCAAAGGCCTTTTTAAAATCTAAGTAAATAACATCTACCGCTGTTCCTTCATCCAAGCATTTTGTGACCAGGTCGTAAAATGAATATTGTTACCACATAAGTTTTCATAGTTAAAAAGCTAAAGTGGTTGGTTAGTTATTTCTCATGACCCCAATTTGGGAAACTCATAAGCATTTCCTCATCCTATTATGGAAATCATTTCAGCGCAGTCTTAATTTAACCATCTGCTTTAGTGCCGTCTTGAAGACAGATATTATTCTATTTATTTCAACCATTACTTACACATGTAAAACTATAACCTGGTCTCTGTACTTATTCATAGTCTCCCATTGACTTAAAGAGAATCAGGATTTATAGTTCATAATGTTTCAAGCCTGAAGGGTCCAGTAAATCATCTGACTTCCTGTATATCTCATGTTATTTAAACACTTCACCCAGTTACTCCTGGAGTGAGCCCCATAACTTGTGTTTAGCTAAAACATGTCTTTGAGAAAGAAGTCCAGTTTTAATTTGAAGATACATAGAGAGGAAGAACCCACCACTTCTGATAGCTTGTTATAATGACTAGACATTTTCATTTTTAAAAATCTGTGCTTAACTTTTTTATGAATGTGTTTGGTTTCTGGCTCCAGCCATTAGTTCTATTATGCAGATTGCTTTAGACTCCAGAGCAGTGGTTTTCAACCTGTGGTCTGCAGACCCCTGAGAGTCTGCAGACTATATCTAAGGGGTCCATAAACAGTGACTATGATCAATCAAAAATATGTGAATACAAACACTTACAAAGGGATCTGCACCTCCATTTGAAATTTTTTAGGGGTCCACAAATAAAACAGGTAGAAAACCACTGTTCTAGGGCTTTTTGAAACTAGGTATTTTATTCCCATGTAGGTACTTAGCTACTGAACTTACCGCTTGATTTTCTTTTGATAAATCAAGAAGATTGTGCTATATACGACTCTCACTGTATTTTCTTCAGCTGTCAAACATTTCTGTTCCCTTCCTTTTAAGTTTTTCTACATCCTTTAAAAAAGGGAATATTAGAACTGCTTGCATTGCTCACCAGTGCTCCTTCTGGCTTATTGCTTTGAAGGTGAGTGTTCATCATAAAATGGTGAACAGGGCCTTTTCGAAATACCAGCTTCTGTATCAGTGATAATAGCAGTTCACTTAAGGAAATTCTTGTAAGAAATAGGGAATTATGTTTCCATCTCCTGAAACATTTCTTTTCCTTATCAGAATATACCAAAAAAAAAAAAGAATGGTTTGCTATTGGATAATGTTAAATCAATGAGTATGACCATTGGTTAGAGATTCAGTAAGTGTTTTTTATCAACCTGTGAAAAGGCCTTGGAAGAGATAGGATTGTTGAAACTTCAAATTGACTAGATTCAAGGGTTTTTGTTCTGCTTTCTAAAGAGAGAAGTTCAACAAGTCAAGGGTATGAGTGCTCAAGCTTTCTGGAATCAGTTTTAAATAGCTCAGATTTGTCAGTTGTATAAAGAAAAACAAAGTTTTGTCTCCAAGGAGATTTCTAGTATGATAGACTAAATGTCATGATGATGTGAATAAGTGGCTTTAAAAATGCGGTAAAAATGCATGTTTCCCAATAAATTTCCACAAAAATGATTGAAAATGTCTTGGGACTTATTTAAGCAATTTACAGTATTGTTTAAAAATGTACAGCAGGACACATTCAGTACAGCCTTTTGTAGCTCATTAGCAATTTCTTTAATGAGGTTTATTTTAAGTGATAGATAGTTAAGGTAACAGACAAGTGACAGATTGTTTGTCTTTAATGATTTCCCTATTTCAGGCCCATTACAAAGCAATTAGAAATCTGACAGCATTTTCACTCTGCATTACTGATCATCTAAAGTGATGAGAAATGAGAGGTGATGAATATTAATTGTATATTTTCATATGATTATCATAAATTATTACCTTGTCTAAAGTGCTGCAGGTAAAGTAAGAGCAAAAGAGGAAAATTCAGTCAGATAGGATAATTTGAAAGATTGTGTGACTTAGTGTCTGCTTTTAACTATAGTGTCAATCTATCTAAAGTATCTGTGTACTTTTCCATAAAAAAGTCTCCATGTTTGAGCTTAGCATGTAATTTTCAGTAATTTTAGTGCATATCTATTAAAATTGTGTTCATCAAAACTACTTTAAAGTCTACAAATTTAAGCACTTGGAAGTTAGAAAATGGTTCCCTGTATTTAAGCCCCTTTGCATGTCTGAATTGGACGTTGTAATGCAGTCTTTAAGTACACATTTTTTTCCACAGGATTCAGTGCAGAGTATGGACAAAGCAACTGAATGGGTAATTATTTCATATTACATTTTATTATCATGATCAGTCTGTGGCCCCATTTCTCATATGCTGCATACCATTCAAACTATAGTTTGAAGACAATTATTGTTCTCAGTATGACATTAAAGTGTCTTACCTCTTTACCACCATTAATGCATTTATTCTCACAATACCCTGGTAAGGTGAGATGGTTATATTAGTTCTCTTTTCCACTGTTCTATTTTATCTCTGTGGGAACTGAGCCACAGAGATAAAAACATTGAAAGTAACAACAAATTTTTGATGCCTATAGTTTGAGAATGTTAGAGCCAAATTGCTTCGAATTGGCAAGCAATTTTTACTACTAAAATAGAAAAAAACTGTTGGTCTAATTTGCATTTGTAAAAACTGTAAAACAAATGCCAGAAGTCCCAAGGTGAGGTTCCAAATTTTAGAAACAGAAACACCCAGTGACCCTTTCTGAAAAGTTTGGTTTATGCAACCTGCCCAGCATCATACAGGAAATTGTTCGTGGAGCCAAGATAAAATCTAATTCTCCAGTTATTGCCCTTTCTCTTCTTGCATTACACATCCCTACTTCATCCCCAGAAGAGATCTATGTTGTCTTCTGAATGAGAAAGAGATGCATGGAAAAAGTAGTATAAGATCATGTTATAAGGTTACATAGGCATTTTCTAAATGCTTGATTTTGCAGCTTTAAAATTATTTTAATATAGCTTTTAGGTGTAACTTGTTTTTAAGAAACTTAAGTGTAGAGATGCTAATTTCATAATACAAAACTACATTTATATCCCAAATGAGCAATCCTAAATGAGTAGGCTTTGGATCTTTAGATTCATAGCATGGTTGACATGAGCTTGCTGCATAACTGCTAGCAGCAGAGGGCCATTACCCTCTACATAGATGGGCAATGAGAGGGAGATTAAACATGCACCATGGGTATGTACAAGTGTTACATTTAGATCAGCCTAAGTAAATGTAGGTCAGTCTAAAAGCCCAGTTGTGCAGGTGTTCACAGAACCTAAATTGCTCAAAATATGGCACGCTAAGTTCACTTTAGAAGGTGAATTTGGCAGCAACAGCAGTGGCGATCCACTACCCCAGGTAGGTCTTATCACCTGGGGTAGTGGCGATCTGTCTTATCACCTGGTGGGCTTCTTTAGAGGTTGGAGGGCCTACAAGTGCTTACTTTACTGGATGTTGAGGGATGGATTCAATGGTTTCATAAATAACCATCAATTCTCAGTTCAGGAGCTTGTGATAGTGCTGCTTCCAGAGGTTTTTGATGGATTAATTGTCTTTGAGGAGTGAACTGCCCCCTTCCAATCTAAGTGGAGTAAGTCCACAAGAACTTGGTTTGTACACAGCCTTGAATGCACTGAAGAAGAATGCACTGAAGAAGCGCTGCATGTCATGATTTTCAATAAACTGTTGAATTTCTTTTGTCTTCTCTTCCCACCATTTATTTTTGATTTTCTCAAATCTTCCTCTGGGGTTCAGCTTTAAGCTACCAAAAAGTTCTCTGCTTCTGACTGGACTTAGGATGGTGTTGCTAGACACAGAAAGCTTTTCTCTTCTGATTGAGAAGAACTTTGATCTTAGCGCTGTTTTCATCAAACAAGTCCTGATGGCATTGGGTGATAAAGCCAGTTGATTTCATGCAAGCCTCATGGGTGGTCTAATTTAAAGCTTGTCAGTTTTCCTCAACACAAATGTTATCATTTTCAATCCTAAGATTGGTGAGTTTTTAATGAGATGTGTTTGGAGGGCAGCAGTAAAGATTTTCTTGGCTGATACGGTTAGACAATTATTAACCAGCCATATCCAATAGCCAATTTACAGGCATGCAGGCCGGCAGCTTGGAGAGCAGCATTCAGCCAGGAATTCTGTGGGGGGGAAGAGGCATGGGGGTGGCATATCGAGGCCCTCACAGTGGGGGAGGTAGTGGAACAGGGGAGGTGCAGCCCAGCCAGCATGGTGAATGCAACCCGGGGGTGGGGCAGAGCTGCGGGCAGCTCCTCCAGGGGATAGGAGAGGTAGGGAGGAGGGATGGCTCCCCGCTGCTCTGTGCACCTCTGGGGGAGGCATGGGGGATGTGCCCACACTGGATTTGTGTCCAGGGCGAAGGCGGGTTGCCTGTTGCAGGCTTGGGGCCAGGGACTGCGCTGTCCTCTTCCTGGTGAGGGGGCTGTGCTTGGGGCAGGCAGGGGTGGGGCAGGCTCAGCTGCATGGTGTGGGTGGTGGTGGCACTGGGGTGGTTGGATAGCTATGGCCATTGCAAAATTCCCTGTAGCCCCCAGTAGCCACCTCTCCCAGTGCCACTGCCATCTGCCCTGTGCAGCTGAGCCCAGCCCAGCCCAGCCCCCTGCTGAGAAGCCAATGCAGCTTCTGGCCCTGAGCCTGCAGCAGGCAGCCCACCCATGCCCTGTACACAAATCTGGGGGGGAGAGTTCACATGCCCCCCATGCCTCCCCTGGAGGTGTGCACAGTGGCAGGGAGCCACTCCTCCTCCCCACCCCCATGCCTCCTGGACAAACCACCTGCAGCTCTGCCCCGCCCTCTGCCCTGGGATCACATTCACCACCCTGGCTGGGCAGTGCCTGCCCCTGCCCCACTCCCTCCATTATTGTGGGGGCCTTGATCGCCCCCCCCACTCCTTCCCTCCCCCACCCACTTTCCCCCCACCGACTTACCAGCAGAACGCTGGTCTCCAAGCTACCAGGCTGCATTCCTGGTCATGTGCATGCTGCGACTGTGTGAATGCACTGGGCATTTAGTAGTGACATTATTGGCCAAACAAGCTGATTGTTGATAATGTTAATTTTGCTGTTATCAGTGCCAATCCGATATGCGACTGATAAATCAGTATACTTCTAGTTTCAACACAACCTGGATGGACATGATTGATCTCACTAACCAGGGGTGGGCAAAATTCGGCCCGCAGGCCAGATATTGCCTGCCAGGCCATTCTATCCAGCCCACAGGTCCCCTAAAAAATTTAGAAAATTAATATTTATCTGTCCCTCGATGGCTTGCCAAAACTCATTAAGCAGCCCTCCGCCCAAAATAACTGCCCACCCCTGCATGACTAAGCGATAATTGATCCAGCAGTCATTGCCTTCTCTCATGACACATGTGATAGGGACATTTTAGATTGTGTTTTTACAATGACATAGTTGAGGAGGTGCCATTGTTTTGAGCGGGGGTGTTGCCTTGTTGTTTTGTACCTGTCATGTTGTGTGAAGACAATGTTAGTAAATGATAAGGTCATGCTCTGCACGTTTTATGAGTAAGAGAATGACATTGGAATTGGCTTTGCCCACGTGTCTTTCCACGTTTTAAAGACCCAGTCTACCCTTGCGTTGAAGTCTCCTAGGAGGATGATCTTGTCCTCTTTTGGGATGATAGTCAGGATTTCATCAAGATTAGCATAAAACTGTTCTTTCTGCTCTTCTTTGGTATTGAGTGTTGCAGTGTATGCACTGATGAGAGTAGACAGCAAATTGTTGGTCAGTTGGAGGCGGGGAGTCATGAGGTGCTTGTTAGTGTCAACAGGGAATTTGATCGTTCAACTGATAATCTGGTTCTTAATGGCAAAAGCAATACGATGCTGTGTCATTTTCAGGTTTCCCTTTCCAGAAGAACTGATAGCCACCCCCACCTCCCTCAGATGGCCTTCATCTTCATATCTAATCTCACTGAGAGCAGTGATATGAATGTTATATTGTGAGAGTTCTTGGGTGACAATAGCTGTTCTACATTCAGGTCTGTCACTTTTCAGATCATCTAGCAGAGTTTCTTACATTCCAAGATGGAAGGGACATTTTTGTGTTTCAACCACAATTTGAGTGGTCCCCCTGAAAGCAGCTATCTAGTCGGGTAAGGTAAAATGGGACAGCCTATGTTTGGAGCACCTTTTATAGCCCTCATCCCATGTGGGGTGAGCAGAGGGGATCCTAAAAAGGATTGCAGCTGCCAAACACTGTTCTGTCCCAGTCCAAGGGTGAAGTAACCATCACACGACTGCCACCTGTGTGGATCCATGACTAGGGACTCCCAATGATCACTTCACTTCTCCCTATTGCCACTCATTCATCGCTGCAGGACTTTGTAGTAAGTACAAAGCCTGCACATGACTTGTTTTATGTGAGGATGCTGTTGCACATCGGCAACCACATGGATCTTGGTGCGGGAGAACCTGTATTCAGTGGTAAGGAGTTCCAAGACAACTGGAGTTACTCTTTCACAGCAGCTTTCATCCACTTCTATTGAGAAGATTGCTGTCTGCATCATCCTGCTCCATCATTGAGATCTTTGTGTTGTATTGGACTGCTCTTTGTCTAATACCTCACTTTTGACCTTACCACCATGGGTGACCCTACCAGCAGTACAAGACTCCCAAAGGTGTTGCTAATAGGATCATCGGTACACACAAACCTCTTCACCCCTCCACCTCTCCAAGTTGAGGTAGCAGTCCTTGGAGAGGAACTAACTTTAGCTTGATAAAGGGTTAATCTGATCTATGAAGGGTTAACTCAGCCTAGTGAATGCCTGGGAAAGCCCAGCCTTTTATCCCAGCCCTGGGGCTATGCTATTTCTATGCCTTTTATCCCAGCCCTGGGGCTATGCTATTTCTACCCCTCCAACCCTGACCAGGCTATTTTTAGCCCCCTCCCCTGTCCCCCACCCCATGGATCCACCAGTGCCTCCACCCACCCTGAGTTACTTACCTTGGGCTGTCTGCACTGCTCCTAGCAGTGGCAAACACTTGCATGAGCCATTCCTGATTTAGGTTTAGGCAGCTTAAAGTCACTTGAACCAGATGTGGCAAATACTTTGCACCCCATGTCAGTGGTTTTACGGCCTTTGCTGACAGAAAAATATTAATGATACCACACAGGAATAATGCATTCAACTCCAAGTTCTATAAGGAAAGTGGTCTGAAGTTAGACTCTTTTTGTCCCACACCTTTTGTTTTTGTCCTCCTCTTTTCCAGCTCCAGTCGTTGTCCCCTGCAATGTAGCTGTCCTCTATGGCTCTCAGCAGTTTGGGCCCTACCTAACTCCTCCTGCTGTTTCACATTTCCCTTGATGTATTGTTCCCTTTGGCATCTGCATCTGCAATTGCTCTGTTCCCCTCCTTTTTCTATCCTCAACACTAGCCCATGTTCTCCCCGCTCAGTTTTCATCCCTTCCCAGTCCATTGTTCCTATCCCACTATCCTCTCAGCTGCAGCCTCGCAGTGAGCAACAGATTTCCCTTGCCTCTGCAACCAACAGTGAACTTCTGGTTGATCTGGGGGGATCATTGTAACTCAGAATGCTTCCTGAAGAGTGCTCTCAATTACAGCAGGGAACTGTGCTACTGCCTATGCTCAAAGTCATTCTAATGGCCCTCTCCACTCCAGGCTGCCTGCAAATGTCTATGGGCAGGGAAAAGGGAGCACAAGTAAGGCAGTCATATGCATAAATGTCACAATATCCATGGTGTTAAGTAGACAGTTTTAAGAGAATTCTATTTTATTCCATGGATTTGCCCAGAACCCATGGGGCAGGGGCATGCAGTTGCAGTGGCAAAAATAGTATTTATGCTGCTACTTATTGCCACAGAGCATGCCCCTGCACATGTGCTTTTATGTGGGGCAAATTGCCCTTTTGTGAACAAACTGCTCTTTCCCAACTCCTCCCAGCTCCTGATGCGCTGGAGGAGCCAGAGTGTATCCATGGAGTACCAAGCCTCTGTGTCTGCCAGCACACACTCCTGTCACATGCGCTGCACTGCTTTTTTTCCTCACCCTTTTTTTTTGCTACTGGGATTGCTCTGTAGTAAAATTTGCTCTCACACTGCAAATTTGCCACTTAGGATATGTTTTAACATTCTGGGTATGCAGTTTGTGTCACAGCAAAGAGGTTTGCAGTTCCACAAGCCGGACATGCCTGCATGTGTGGATGCAGCCACTGTTTCCAAGTGTAGAACACAAAATATAGTTTAAAGCCAACAGTGCCCATACCCCAGCTTGTGCCAAGAGGTATATCTTTATTGGTTATTTTTGACTAAGCTTTAAGAACTGCCATGGTGCAGAGGACCACCTAGTCTAGTATCCTGTCCCTGATAGCAAGTTGCATGTACTTGAGAGAAAAAGTATTAGAAATGGGGCATGGTTAGAGTGGTCCGTCCCCTGTAACACTCTCCAAGTTACCAACAGTCTTAGGTCTAGGGATATACAGAGCCTAAAGGTATATCCCTGACTTACGTTTAGTAGCCCCTGATGGACTTATGTATATATTTGTCTAATACTCTTTTAAACTCTGTTATACTATTGTTCTCCACAATGTCCTGTAGCAGTGAGTTCCGCAACTTAATTATACGTTGTGCGAACATGCTTTTATTTGTTTTAAAGCTAGTGCCTGGTATTTTCAGGGTCAATACAGTATGTATAGTGGTATGGACTTTCACCACTCCTTGAGAAGCTGATAAAGGAATGCTTTTTTTAGATGCCTCTTATTCTCTACCATTCATTCTGTCAAACTTTGCACAACAGTGAGGAGGGGAACCAAGATCATGGCCTTCTCTGGTCTCTGCCCTCTAGAGAAAAATGTACTCATTGGACAGCATGGGTGGAACTGGCTCTTCTTGGATTCTTGTGTGCCAGGATTGCAGTTGTGGTTGGATCCTATGCTGATTATACAAATAATGAATCTTTCCCTCCTGTACATACTGGCATAATTCATACCCATTTTAACAGGGGCCTCAGAGCCTGTTATTTGGGTGTAAGGGAAGGGGAGGAGAGAGGACTATAACAGCAAGTCAGGGGGTTTCTGCCTCTTTAAGAAGCGGCAGTAAGTTCAGCTGGCTGTGTGGGGCCACAGCTGCAGGAAGGCAGGCTGGCCTTTGATTCACAGGGAAACCTCTGTGCAGAGTTGTGAAAGTCTTGTGACAGAAAGTAGTCATGGCTTCCAAGCATACAAACACAGTAGGCAAACTAACAGGCACATGAGCTGTTCCCTGGAGCTTCTCAGAAGGAACTTAGGGGAGCTGATGGCTGGAGGAAAGCAACAACCCAGAGCTGGATGGGTTTTTAGGTGGCAAACAGTGGGCAACTCTACATGAGATGCTTTACTGTGCATTAGACTAATCTACTGTGCAGTAAAGCATCACCATCTCCATGTGCATGGGATTTACTGAGCAGCAAATTAGGTTAATACACCATTTGCTAGTACTAGGAGATACAGGTACTAGATTAAATAGATTAACAGCACACTATCTACTATGCAGTAGAGCACATGTAGATACCGACCAGGAGCAATTTACTCCCAGTCAGCCCAGTCAGCAGGGGACCCACTACTGCCAGCTAGACCCTGATGTGGGGAGGGGGAGGAGCTGTGCCAGCTGCAGGGGCTGGCAGCCAGGACTGCTGTATCCCAAACATGTGCAGATTGGGTCCTGACTCAACCCTTGTGTAGCCAGGAGAAACATCCCCACTCAGCAGGGATGCTGCCTACCAGCTACATGGGGATCAGGAGGGTCCAGATCCCCACTTGACCAAGAGCGCTGTCCCCGTTTGGCAGGGGACCCTCCTGATCCCCAAATGGTTGGCAGGCAGTGTCCCCACTGACTGGGGATGGCTCTCTCAGCTACATGAGGATCAAAACCAGCCCCTATGCCCCTGCCAGTCCAGGGCTGGCACCCAGGAGAGCCTGGAGCTTCCCCTGGCTGCTGCAGGACGGCAGAGCAGGGCAGGAGCAGCCCTGGACTGGGATGGTCCTGTTGGACACAATTTACTCCTGACAGGGTCACACATGTAGGCATGCATCCTAGAGTACTTTAATGAGCCTGAGTTTTCTATGAAAAAATTCAGACACATTAATTGTACATGTAGATGCTCCCAGTGTCTTGCATATGTGCTGTAATTTAAACTATATACTGGTTGTCTGGACATGGCTATCAGGGGAGGTCTGGAGGCCATGGAGTGGTGCCTGGTAGGGCACTCAGTATTAGGCAGCCTAGCCTGGGCCAGGGACCAGAGGGCTGGAAAGGCAAGCAGCCTGGCTCAGGGTCAAGGACTAGAGGCCTTAGGGTAAGAGAAACAGGCTGCCTGGCCTGGGGTCCAGGACCAGAGGGATGGAGAGTCAAGCAGCCCAGTCCACGGTCAAGGACCAGAGGGATGAGGAAAAGCATGCAGCCCAGCCCAGCCCAGAGCCAGAGAAACAGGGGCCCTGGACTCACCAGCCTCTGAGGGCAGCCTCCCCTCCTCAGTTTTTACAAAATGTGACAGGCAAAGAACCAGGGTGGGACCTTGGGAGGTGAGGGCAAGAGCCAGGCAGGATTGAGGCACCTCAACCTAGAGCCTGAGGCACCTCACCTGAGGCACCTCTGTTACCAGATTTGCCCATCACTTTGGGGTGTGCTTACTTATCAGGGATACATTTCTAGGGTCTTTGTAATTCTATCAATGTGCTGCTTATGTTACTTGTGTTTCTGTATGGAGCTGTATCTCTCCCTTCTGCAAGTCCTCACCCCCAGTAGAGCTATCTTGGAGGACTCAGTTTCAGTGTGGCTGGGTTCCTCCAGTCACCAAATCAGTCAAATACACTCTCTCTCTCTCTCTCTCTCTCGCTGTGACACACCTGACCCGACTGGGTTGATCAGCATGTACAGGCTGACACCCTCATATGCCAGAAATCAGTTCATTATGGTAACAATAAAATGCAGTCAGACACAAGCACACAGGTGAACAGAATACCTCTGAATCCAGCTGGGTGTCTAGCTGACACCCTCATGGGCCAGCATTCAGTTCATTAGGGCACATCTGAGCCAAACTGGGTCAATAGCCTGTACAGGCTGATCCACTTATATGTCTTAAACTCAGCACTTCCCAGTCTTTTTGCCCTAACTGTCATAGTGGTGGTTGCCTCTTGATGAACAGACCCTACAGGATTTCTGGGCTTCACAGGGATCTTAGGCTTAGGTAAAAGAAGCGTTGCTGCAGAGCAAGTGGGGAAGGGGAAGTAGAGAAGGAAACATACACCCGGTTACCACCAGGTTGACTATAAAAGTTATTTATTGCTAAGTGAAATTTATAATGGTACTAGTAGTAATAGACATGCAAGGGAAAACAAACAAACAAAATTACAATATTACCCTGGTTTAATTGAGTATTTGGGGAAACGTACTCAAGCTTAACTAATAAAATTCAGGTTCAGAAAGCTATGCTTAGATAGAAAAAGAAAAAGAGAGAGAGAAAGAGGGAGAAAGACAAAGAGAGAGAGAGAGATCTAGGATCTCACCATTCCAAGGCATTCAGGTGATTTGTTGAGAAGCAAAGTTCCCAGCACGATCGTTGGAGGGAGATCACCTGTTTCTCCCAGCTTCTTGAGAACAGCAGCGGATGGTGTCAGAGAGATTTTTCTCTGGAAGCACATCGTTTGCTGCTTTACAGCTTTATTATATCCTTAGTCCAGCCTCTTCAAAGCATTCTTTTAACAGTGTAAATCATGAGGGTCTTAAGCCATAATTGACAGGGAAAATCCTGTTATATAACCAGTTTCAATTTAAATGAATTACCTTTCCAGTGACAAGGGGCTATCTGGTTTGGAACATCTCAAGAAACTGATTAACAACCAGGAAAAACATCAAGTTTTAAGGAGTAACCAGACACCTAGGAGCCAGCTTGAAATTATTATTAATATAGAAGATATACTGGAAAGGATACCACATTGTTTCTTCTCAGATGGCCTAGCTATGCTTTCAGTGTGAAGTCAGAATCAGTGTTTTTTATTTTACCTGTTGTGAATAAGCCTTAGTTTAGCATGGCTTTCAGATTTTACTGTAGTCTTTAACAGACTTAAGGGGATTACTTGGAGTGTTCATAAACTTTGTGGGGAGGACTTCCATCAGTCATCCCGGGAAAAGTACGATAGCATTTGTGGTCAGGGCTCCAATGGGCTGGACGCTGTGATGAACCCTTAACCATTATTCAAGTGTCACCCATACCCCGTTTGGCTTGGTCTCTTACCTCAGCATTCCCTGACCCAGCAACCGAGTTTTAGTCAATCAAGTTGAAATAGGCCTCCCATACTGGGATCAGGGAATGTATGGCCTGAGATGCCTATTCAGCTTTTCTTCTGCTTAGTTCTGGGTAGATGAGGGGGGCGTGTGTGTGTGTGGGGGGTGGGGAATAGAAAAAGTCCTTTGTAAGTCCAGCAATCTGGGTGCTAGGGCTCCCTCAGGAACACAGAGCGGACAGGTAGCACCTCACTTGGGGACATCACAGCAACCCTAGGCAGCTCACCTGTTACACCCATGTAATGAATGATACTTACTCTGCCTAAAATACCTTTTTATTTTTTCCATTACATTTTTTTTTGTTATAGTAGAGTATAGGATCATTTTATCTGGTATGAATAACATAACTTTTCTTTTGAATTATTTAAAATAAATATTTAAATTTTTGAAGACCTGCATCAGAAAAACAGGCATGTTTAATGTCACATTGATTACTTGTTAGTGCAAACTGCAATGCAGCATTTAAGGATAGCAGAGCAACAAGCATGTTGTCTCTGATACTTGTAAACATGATAGATAGACAGTATTTCACAGTTTACATTAACAGCAGCTTCATGAGAAATATAATTATCAAATAAATTATTAGAAGTTTTGATATTTAGATTATTCATTTGATTTTAATTGGCTTTTTTCAAGATAATTGGGTATGTCCCCATGTGTTTGTCGGAAAGGGGCATTGGGCTAATTGGCTCTGTACTCATTTTGTTTGGAAGGATAGAATGTATTCCACCATACTTTTATTTAACATTTTTGTGGTGTAGCTTCTTCTTTAAAAGAAAAGATATTTTTCAAGTACAAAGAACAGTCCTTTGGACCTGCCTATTTAATTGCCTCTTAACATTATCACTAGGTATGCCTGACACCGTTATATATTGTGCTGCCCATTACAATCTCTTGACACATTTCTGAAGCCCTTATTCCTAGCTCCCTTGTTTTTCATTCCAGTTTTTGTCTAAGCTAAAACTGAGTAAAAATTCCAGGACTAAGCAAATATTAGAGCTGTTTTGTAAATAATTCAGATCTGTAATAAATCTTCAAATGTTGAAATTCATGTTTGAAAGAAACATTATTTTGTTTAAGTTTAGTCACAAAGGAGACACATGTGAAATGAAAAATACAGAAAAGGAATACATTTTCATTAAACGTGTAGTTGTTGCTTTTTTGGTAGGATATAAACTATTTTAACCATAAAAGATGTACAGGCAGTCCTCGACCTACAATGTTTTGAGTTACAACGTTCATAAATTGACACCCTGATTCAACTTTACAATGCCAGTTTCAACTTACAACGCTTGATCCAATGCAATGCATATGTCCAACATTCCTTGGACACTTTCTTTAAGAAAGCAGACAAGACTCCAGAAAAACCTGCAGCCAAGACTCCTGAGAAGATTCCAGCTAAGAACCCTTCAAAAAGTCCAGCAAAGTCACCTCAAAGAAGTCCTTCTAAATCAATATGATTGCTATTTACAATAGAAATACATTAATGTAGCCATATTACTCATCTATAGTTGATTGAGTACAAAATTCTGGGGTATTTTTGGTGAAAATAGGGTATCGGGACTTGGTTTGGGAACCAATCCCTCATTTATAACATTGTTTCTTATGAGAAAATTGGTTCCGAGTTACAACATTTCAACTTGAGACGTGTTTTTCAGGAACCAGTTGTGTCATAAGTCCGAGGACTGCCTGTATTTCCAATTTACAATCTGTATGCATTTTCATGAATTTTAGACTTGATTGACTCTGCCTTGTTATTTTCATTTATTAGTTGCATTATGGTAATACCTAGAGCAGTGGTTCTCAACATTTTTAGACGTGAAGTGCTCAGAGGAAAATGCCAGCTCTGTAGTTTTTACTTGTTTTTTGACTATGGAAAAATAATAAAGCAATTCTCCTGTTGAGAAGAACTTTGAAAGACCGCAACAGTTCAGACTGTTTTAGAAACTATGGAATCCTATTTGAAATATTTGGTTTTATGTTGCGAATCGTGTAGGTGTTGGGCATCTAACAGCATTAAAATTGAGTAGCACTTTGTAGCATCTTTAAAAGGATTTCAAGGCACTGCCGTATCATGGTTGAGAATCACTGACCTAGAGAGCCTAACGAGTTCAGGGCTCACTCTGCTAGATACTGTATAGTTTTACTACAATAAAAAAAAAGTTCTTCCTTCAAAGAGATAACTGCTTGTAACTGCAAGTAACAGTTATTCAAGCTTGGTTTTTATAGACAGAGGGATTTGCAGTTAAGCTTTGTTGTTTGGGAATGGAGGCAAATGCAATAGCAGCAGTCTAATTTCATCACCTTCCTAGTCTACTAGTATTCTGTAAATATCATGCTAAAAGTGATGATTGAGGAGGGATTTGATGTTTCAAACTTTTTGAGAAGAGTTTCCCATGCATATGGACAGCTCAGAAGAAAGCACAAAGGGTCATTTATGAGATGACATACCAGTATAACTATAATAGATAGTTATATCAAGTCTGGCACTGTTGGTAGATCACAACACCAAAAAGAATGTCAGCAAACAGGACAGGGCTGAACTCTGAAAGGCATCGATGAAGACAAGAAGCATCTATTTGAGGTGGCAGAAAAGGAAAACTGTTGGAGGGATTCAAGTTGGGAATAAAGTTACCTAAAACATGAGCCAAGATGATTTTCTTTTTTGCTAATTTACAAATGAATTTTTGGAAGTAATAGTCTTGTTAGTTAAAGCTGTAGTATGAAAGGTTTCATTACTCAGTGAGTGTATCTACATAGGTGCTTTACTGCAAAGTTGACTAATTAGCTCTTTAGTAAAGGCTTACCATCTACATGTGTGCCAGGATTAGGGCACAGTAAATTAATTGCCTTTGCTGTAAGATAGTACTGTCGCGGACAGTACTATCTTATGGCAGAGTCATTCGCTGTGCAGAAAGCATGTGTGGACAGTGACCAGGACAGCAAGAGTTTAAGCTAGGGCGAAGCAGCTCCAGGCTGGTAGCAGGCTCAGGGGATCAGCCACCCGGCTCCACTGAGCACTCTCATGCTCCAGCCAACCCTTCTGGTGCTCAACACTGCAACCCAGAGCCTAGGCATGACCCCCACTCCCCTTACAGCCTGCTGCAAACCTGCAGCTGTTCCACCCCTGCTCAAACTGCTGTGGTTCCAGGTACATGTGAAGATGTGGTGCCCAGGAGCAGCTGACTCCAGTGTAAAATGTGCCAGAGTTTATTGGGGCACACTAATTGCATGTGTAGATGCACCTAGTATGTGGCATGATAAATTAATATGCTGTTTTAATAGGTACAATCAGTAGTAGGCTTATCAAAAAGTAATGTAGAATTCATATGCATTCTTTTAAAATACAACTCATTTAACATTACTTAGGCAGTAGGTCAATGCAACAAAATATACTGTTTGTTCATTATTGGTACTAGCGACAATTGTTTTTAAAGCAGCAGTTTTAAGCATTTTGTATGGAATTTTGAAATCTTTCACCATATTTTTGGATGTTTGTATATCTGGCTCTCTGCACCTGAAGTTGTTTAAGTCCTACAGCATACCTAAACATTTCAGGACACATTATATGAAATAAAATTATTTTTCTACAAAGTCTTGACAATGAGAAGACTGACTATTTATGGAAAATGAATTCTTATGGAGAAGATAGAAACTAATGAATTGAAGACAAACAAATTCTATTATAACGAGTTCAAGGATATATTTAGCCTGACATTTGGGCCATGATATAAAGACCTTTTGTTCTGTTTTCTTAGAGGGAAGTTTTGTAACATTTGGTATGTGAAGTAGTGCTTTACTAAGTTGCTACTCTCCTTAATTACAAAAGGACTATTTTAGCTCTAAGTTAATACTCAGCAGGTCCATCTACACATGCTATTAATGTGAAGCAATAAACTCCAGCACAGTTTGTGCTGGATTTTATTGCTCCCAGGTATAGCATTTACATGCACGCCCAGGACCACAACATATTCAGCCAGGTTGATGCAGCCCCAGTTGGCAGGAAGTCCAAGGCCTGCCAGCCCCGACTCAATATGTTGGAGAGGTGCTGGTTAGGGCATGAGGGTGTTACAGTGTGGGGCTCGCCAGCAGATAGCTCCCACCCTAGTGCTTTCGCCATCCCAGTCACCATCTGCACATGCGTTGTGGTAGAGTAAATAACTCTGCCATAAGATAGTACTTGTGTCAAGCAGTATATCCTATGGTGGAGTTGGTTAGTTTACTCTGGCCTAATAGGGGCATACGTGTAGATGGTGACACTTTACTGGCCATGCCTACACAAGACGCTGACTGTGCAGTAGCCTGTGATTACTGGGAAATAGCACTGTGTGGCAGCAAGCACGATACGATCCTACTGTGGAGTTGTCTCAGGCTACTGTGCAGTCAGCGTCACAAAAAAAATGTTCAATGACACTATTGCACAGTAACTCTGGTTAAGAGTTTACACAAATACTAAATGACTGGTGAGTAATGACTGCGCAGTCAGTATCTTATGTAGACATGGCCACTGTGGAGCTAATTAGTCAACTCTGCAGTAAAGTGCATGTGTAAAGATGCCCCTAGCATGACAAAAAGCTATAGACTATAACTCAGAGACAGATTTTAAATGTATCCTGACGATGCTGGTTTCAAACATCTTTCCAAGGTGTTGAATTTTCATTATTTTTTCTGTGTTTTCTGAGGTTTACACAGCAAAGAAAGAAAATGTTTGTAAATGTTAAAATTACTGATTCCCCTTACTTGGTTAGTATTGATAAAACTATAGTACTACATTTGGCTTGCCTTAACCACAAGCCAGTAACCTCATTTGTAAAAGAGATTTTACAAGCACCTGGATTAACTTGACAATGTCAAACTCACCTTGCAGCCTGTGCCGGATCTGGGCCACAAGGCCCCTTGTAGGCTGGGTCCAGCTTGGGGCATGTATGAGAAGTGGCAACAGTAGCTCTGGCTCTACACAAGGCACATGGCACAACTCCAACCCCTGCTGCATCTCCCATCGTCCCTATGAAAAAAGTGAGAAAACAGTGTCCTAAAAACAAAGTATTATTCATTTATCTATAGGAATGCAAGCAACAGAAAGGGAAAGTACTAAAACAGCTTAAAGCTTATAAACATATCATCTTACCTAAAAGTGTATCACTTCTCACAAATTTATGTGCATTCTATTTGTCCCAGGCAACCCCCAGCCCTGGAGGTTGCCCAGAATAGTCTAGTTCCCCTTGTAGCTTCTGTTTCAATCCAACCTTGAAAAAACACTTTCCACAACTGAGTTTAGAAGCAGCTTTTAATCCATTTAAAAGTTACTTTATTTGTCCAGAGGCAGTTCAGTTTATGCATGTCACTATGGGGTTGAAGATAAACTTTCAGCAACCCACATTTAAGCAATAAAGCTTCCTTCATAGCAAGGGATTCCTGGGATCACCTAAGCATGTTTTACCTACCATTCCCTAGCGTTGTAGGGGCCAGCACATTTATTAGTAGTGCTCTTGTCTCATGTGCTCTTTTCCTTTGGTGCTTTAAAGGGTATTTTTTTCAGCTTGTTAATGGATGTTTCTATCTGTGGTGTACAAGAGGGACCACAGCAGATGTTCTTGTGCAATCTTTGGGCCAACTGCTATATTTATTACACACATGCTTGTGATCTCAGGTGGCTGGACTCAGGAGGTCCTTTCCATTCCTGTGTTTCTTTCAACAGTAATCCGATGAACAGAGGCACACACAATATTTATTTTAAAATATTACAGATTATCACCTATGTTCTTCCCAAAGTCAAAATAAGTAGAAATCTATATTGCATTGTACCAATTAAGGATCTGATCATGTTTTCTGACCATCAATAATTTAATATTTACTTAAGGAACATATGTATATGTTTTAACAAAAGCGCAAGAAGACCCCAATCCTGCAATGACTACTCTTTGAATGAGACTGCTCATGTACTTTAAATTAAGTATGTGTAATTACTTGCAGGCTTGGAATCTTAAATTGGCCTCCCAGGGGATCCCGCCCATCAGTTCCCTGAGTGCACTGAAGTCTGATTTTCTGCTGTCCAGGGTCCATACTCTGCTGCTGTCCTTCCTTCTTTTCCTCAGGACCCTGAACTCAATCATCTCATGGTTGGTGCTTCCCAAGTTATTTAGCCTAGAAAAGAAGGGACTGAGCAGAGACTTAATAGCAGTCTAAAACTACCTGAAGGAGGGTTCAGAAGAGAATGGAGCTAGTTTATTTTCAGTGGTGGAAGATAAGAGAACAAGGAGCAACCGTCTCAAGTTGCAGCACAGGAAGCTTAGGTTAGATATTAGAAAGAATTTTCTCACTAGGAGGGTAGTAAAACACTGCAAGAGGTTGCCCAGAGAGGTGGTGGAAGGCTCCATCCTTGAGGGTTTTCAAAACCCAGCTAGACAAAGTTTTGGCTAGGATGATCTCGTTGGGGCTGGTCCTGCTTTGGGCAAGGGTTGATGACATCTTGAGGTCCCTTCCAACCATAACTTTCTATGATTCTAGGTTGCCATCCACTTCTATGTTCCCCACCAATTCTTCCCTGTTTGTGATCAGCAGGTCAAGAAGAAAGAAGAGCACAGCCCCTACTTGGTCTTTCCTTAACTGTCTCCAAAAACTTCCTGGTTTGCCTGTGTACTGCTGTATTGCCCTCCAAGCAGATGTCAGTGACTGTAATTGCCAGGCTTCAAAACAAATAGAGACACTTATGCTCTAATTTTAATTAGAGAATTTTCTATTTTTACCAGGAAATGGAAAACACCCAAAATCCAGTGTGTGTTCATGAATCTTGCAGTCTGACTTCAGAGGGATCACAAAGAAATAATGAACTCCTAGCTTCATCAGTCTCTTCATATCACCAGGGCACACAAACTATATTAACCCAGAAGTACGGAAGCAAAGCTGCGTTGCCTTCTGATTCTTATCATTTGCCAAGGTAAGTTTTTTAATTTGCTATTTTTTGATAAGCTGCAAAAATATAATATTTTTGCATTGGCAGTTTTATATTACAAGAGGCAATTGTAAAAGATCATTTAATATTTTCACAATAAAATTTACTATAAGTTTTCTTTGATTTGTCTGAAAAGTTCCTTAGAACACTGTGAATCTGCTGAAATGTTCTAGGTTTTGAGCAATCCAGCCTCTGAGTTTAAATAAATGTTTAATAGTTTCACAGTTTGCAAATTCTCACTGCTCTGGATCGATGATATTACATATGAGGAGCTAAGGCAGGGAGAGGAAAACCAAACGTATCCACCTCCTTTGGGTGCCCAATTTGAGATGCAAAAGACCAGATTTTTCAGAGTAATTAAATGCATTAGATAGCGTTTCTATATTAAAGAGCAGCTGCCTTTGGCTTCAGTTGCATTTATGGGTGCTCAGCATTTCTGAAAACCAGGCTTCAGGATCTTAAGCTGGTCACCTAGAAAACACATTTAATGACCATGTTTAAAAAGTATGGTTTAAGGGATTGATTTAACATCATGCAAGCAGAGGCAGGAATAAAATGCAGTTCTCCAGAGCAGCATTCAATTGTCCCTATGCTGGGGCGCTTCTTGAGCTTCTTGCAGTCCCCTACCTCTTTCACTTCTCACCTTCCAACTGTTGCAACAAAGTAGTTCTGAGAGGTAATCCATGTTCTGTTACACAGTGACAAATGGAATTAGTTTGACAAAGTCATTCTTCCAAATATCTAGATTCAGAGTGATTCCTGAATACCACATAGTTTCAGGAATAAACAAATTAAAGAAAAAAAACCTGACTGGTAGAATGGAGCACCTGAAATTGTCATAAAGATATCTGGAACAGGTTTAGACTCATGTTGGTGGCAATCCCTTATTCAAGGATGATCTCTACCACAGCTCATTGGTAGGTCTTGAGGTGACTTAAGATTTTAGTCTTTGAACCACAGACGCAGCCACAGAAATTGCAGGTCTTTCTTCAGGAGAGGGGAGGCCATAGGTCAGGATTTTCCTCATTTTCCTTCCTCCGCTCTCTCTTCTCTGCTTTGAGGGTGAGATAATTCATCTTGAAATGGGCAGCCACTTGGTTGAAGTTGTGGAGCCATTGGAGTCAGTCAGCACCCAGCTTCTCCCAGGTCGTGATGTCAATATCCATTTTCTTGAGGTATGCCTTCAATGTGCCCTTGTAGTGTTTCTTTTGGCCACTCTGATGAGGCTGTTACTGACCTGAGAGTAGAGCCCTTGTTTTGGGAGTCAGTAGTTGGGCATCCGCACACAGTGAATTTGGTGTTTGAGGATCACTGACTCAGTGCTGGTAACATTGGCTTCAGCACGGATGCTAGTGTTTGTGTGGTGATCTTGACATTCCATGTGGAGGAGTTTCTGGATGCATTGTTGGTGATGCCTCTCCAGGCTCTTGAGATGACGATGGTAGGTCACGCACATTTCATATCTGTAGAGGCGAGTGCGGATGATGGCTACATTGTAGACTTGGATCTTGGTGTCTTTCTGGAGACAGCAATGAATAAAGACATGCTGGAGCCATTTCCCAGACGAGGCACTTGCACACCTTATCCTGTGCTGGATCTCCTCATTGACGTTCACTGTCCGAGACAGGTGGGTACCAAGGTAGGGGAAGTGTTTGACTACCTCCAGGGGCTTTCCCTTAGTGATAATTTGGGAAGGGAGAGGCTCATATTCAGTGCCTGGGGCAAGCTAATAGCTCACTTTAGTCTTCTCAATGTTGAGAGACAGGCCCAAAGTTCGATAGGCTTTTCCAAAAAGAACAAGCATGGCATGGAGGTTTTCCTCAATGTGTGCAAGTATAGGGTTACCATATGTCCAGGTTTTCCCAGACATGTCCTCTTTTTTGGCCCCTTGTCCTTGTGTCCAGGTGGGTTTTTGAAATGCGAGCAAATTTGGGATTTTACTTTGCCTCTGCTCCTCCCAGGCAAGAGTAGCTTGGATGCTTCGGGCTGGGAGCAGCGGGCAAGGTAATTGGCTGTCAGGGGTCACGTGTTCTGCGTACAAGACCTGGGGCACCAGCAGGGACTGTGGGTCAAGAGTGAGGGGCACTGTCAGGGCTGAGGGCAGGGGCTGGGATTCTGGCAGGACTTCCTCAGTAAGAGGTAGAAGACAGTTCAGGAGGATGTGGGCAAGGATTTTCCCTGCTTCGGAAAGAAGGACAATACCTTTATAGTTCCCACACACAGACTTATCTTCTTACATGAAGATACTGGCATTCCTCAGATACACAGGGATCTGCATAGGATAAATTTGTGGAATTTCAGTACCAGTTCCTCACCACCAGCCTTGTAGATTTCAGCAGGCATACTGTCCAGTAGCCTTGTTGTTCTTGGTTTCTTTGATCCCATGCCAGACTTCTTCTAGGATAAGGAGGGTTGGCAAGGGATCCCTTTTCAAGATATTGGGGGATGGATGCTATGGTAGTATCTGTCACAGTGGACTCGTGGTTTAGAAGTGCCACAAAGGGCTCTTTCCATCTAGCTTTGAGGATTATTGGGCTATCTGTGATTGCAGGAAAGTAGAAGTGTGGGAAACTGGGGCATAGATGGCCTTTGTTGCCAGATAAGAGCTATGTCTCTCATATTTGTCGGCACAGAAATGGATCTCTTTAGCTTTATTGTGCAACCACTGATTTTTTTGATTTCCTGAATCCTCCTTTGAGCTTCAGCTTTGAGGAGCTCATATGTCTCCTTCTTCTGCTGAGATAGGCTCATTTTGCTTGGCAAGATGACACCTTTTCTCTTCCAGTCAAGAAAACTTTGGATCTCAGTGTCACTCTTATTGTATTGGTGTTGGTGTTGATGGGGGTATGGCCTGTGCTGAATCCATTGGCTATATGGTGGCTTTCAACTCCTTTCAGAGTCCTCATAGATTCATAGATGTTAGGGTCGGAAGGGACCTCAATAGATCATCGAGTCCAACCCCCAGCATAGACAGGAAAGAGTGCTGGGTTGAGACCCCAGCCAGATGCCCATCCAGCCTCCTCTTGAGGCTCCCCAGAATAGGGGAGAGCACCACCTCCCTTGGGAGCCCATTCCAGACCTTGGCCACGCTAACTGTGAAGAAGTTCCTCCTAATGTCCAGTCTAAATCTGCTGTCTGCTAGCTTATGTCCATTATTTCTTGTGACCCCCAGGGGTGCCTTGGTGAGTACAGCCTCACCAATTCCCTTCTGTGCCTCCATGATGAATTTATAAGCAGCCACAAGGTCACCTCTCAACCTTCTCTTGCACTCGTATGGTTAAGGGCTTGGCCTGCAAGCCCTTAACCATATGAGTGGCCCTTCTCTGAACCCTCTCCAGGTTATCCATATCCCTCTTGAAGTGTGGCACCCAAAACTGCATGCAGTATTCCAACTGCAGTCTGACCAGCGCCTGATAGAGGGGAAGTATCACCTCCTTGGTTCTGTTTGTCATGCATCTGCTGATGCATGATAAAGTGCAGTTAGCTTTTCTGATGACTTCATTACACTGATGACGCATGTTCATCTTGGAGTCCACCAGGACTCCAAGACCCCTTTCCACTTCCATGCTACTGAGCAGGTCATTTCCTAGGCAGTAGGTGTCCTGGACAATTTTCCTCCCTAGGTGCAGCACTTCACATTTCTCCTTGTTAAATTTCATTCTATTGTTTTCTGCCCATTTGTCCAACCTGTCCAGGACTGCCTGTAGTTGTTCCCTGCCCTCCAGTGTGTCCGCTTCTCCCCACAGTTTTGTATCATCCGCAAACTTGAATAAAGTACACTTTACTCCCTCGTCCAAGTCACTGATGAAGACATCAAGTACAGAGCCCTGTGGGACCCCACTGCCCACGCCCTTCCAGGTCGATACCGACCCATCCATTACCACTCTCTGGGTACGACCCTCTAGCCAATTTGCCACCCACTGGACTGTGTAATCATCCAGGTCACAGCCTCTTAACTTGTTCATCAGTACGGGGTGGGATACCATATCAAAGGCCTTCCTGAAGTCTAAGTAAATGATATCAACCCCTACTCCTGTGTCAAGGTGTTTTGTAACCTGGTCATAAAAAGAGACTAGATTAGTCAGGCATGATCTACCCGCTACGAACCTGTGCTGGTTTCCCCTCAGCATAATATTTCCTGCTGGGCTCTCACATATATAAGCCTTAATAATCTTTCAAAGACTTGCCAAGGATGGAGGTGAGACTGACTGGCCTGTAGTTGCCTGGATCATCCTTCCTCCCCTTCTTGAAAATAGGGACCACATTGGCCCTTTTCCAGTCCTCTGGGACCTGTCCCATGTGCCACGAGTGCTCATATATTCTTGGCAGTGGCTGTGCAATGATATCAGCCAGTATCTTCAGTACCCTTGAATGGAGCTCATTCATTGCCTTTATTTCATAGTTTCATAGTTAGTAGAAACTAACTCAGTACACTATTTGTGTACTGAGGAGAGAGCTTCCTGTGGAGGCACTGTTGGAGAGTCTTACAGACCTTTGGGTCTTGAAGAGATTTGAGAGTTGAGAGTCCTTCACATTGCTTTTGTCTGTTTGCTTTTTTCTGTGTTTCAGAGCAAGCTGGGTGTTCATAATTGATCTGACAAGACAGTGGTCCATCCAGCAGTCATTATGGTTTCCTCACATGATACTGACAGCCACTCAATCACAGGATGTAACAATAACATAGTCAAGATGCTAGCACTTAGAGTAAGCATATCTCCACATGCGCTTGTGTTTGTGACTCTGTCTGAAGATAGTGTTTGTGATGTAAAGACTCTGCTCTGTCCATTTGCTCAGGAGAAGGATGTCAGTGGAGTTGGCTTTCCCAACCCCTTCCTTCCAAATGGTGCCACTCCATAGTTCTAGGTCACATCTGACTAGTGTTTAAGCCACCAAGGAGAATATCTGATCTTCCTTGCAAGTGTTAGTCAATATGTGGTCAAGGTTGGAGTAGAACTTTCTCTGACATCATTGCCAGCTGTGAGTGGGTGAATGTTCCTAACGGGGTTTCCCTCTGGACTCGCCTGCCACGACTTCAATGGGAACAAAAAAAAAGAGGGTATCAGTGATCTTACAGGGTTAGGAAGCACTCCTGTCACTCTGTGGTTAACTTTGAATAAGATGGATTTATTCCTTTGTTAGAGATTAAAGGGCAACAATGGTCCCCCTAATCTGCCTCATTAGCAGTGAGATTCCAAGTTACACAAGAGAACTCAGTGCCCACAAGTCTTCACAATAACTTTGTAACAGATATTGCCCTTCAGTAAACTACCTTATAAATCAGCTGAGTTCCCCACGTTTAATTGTACTGTCTCTTTAAGAGCGGCCCTGGCTGCTCCGCCATCTCTCTCACTGCCGCTTTTAGCACCGGTGGAGTTTTTAGGAGCTCGTGGGCTTAGAGAAGCTCTTCCAGCCCACACATCTCCAAAGGGGGACCCTCTTCACTTGGGTACCCTTTGCCTGTCTGTCTCCTGAAGACCCGGTTTTCCTCACTCACCAGAGACACCGGGATTCAACAGTACATATCCTGTCTTAACTCAATCAGTCAGGTTGTTCTGGGCACTGTATTTCACTCCAACTCACAAACAGTCTCCCCGTCCTCCCAGTCCTTTGAGACAGACTTTTCTTCATACTTCTTCTTGTGCCTGAAGACAAACTGTGTATCCCCGTCGCCACTTTTATCTCCACTGTGGCGCGCTAATCCCCCTCTCTTGCCCTGGTGTGTAATTCCCTTCACTGGTGGGGGCATTGTCAGGTCACTCTCACCTGAAACTGCCTCAGTAACAGGGCTCCTGGCTGAGCCCCTATTACAGCAGCATCAAGCATTGGGGTATACACACTGATGATGGTGACATACTGTTTGTTGCTGAGCTTAAGATGGAGGATCATAAAATGTTCACTTATGCTGCAGGTAACTCTGTAAATTGACTGATGAACTGATTCTTCATGGTGAAGTTGATACCATGAACACATCTGTCCTAGACCAGTTTCCCCTTACAGAAGAAGGTGTAGCTTCCACCCTCTTCTCTCAGCTGATGCTCATCTGGTTGTCTTATCTTGCTCAGAGTTGCAGTGTTGATGTTGTATCTTGTTAATTCCCTGGAGACAATGGCAGTTCTTCTTTCTGGTAATTCATTGTCTTAATTATCCACCAAGGGGCAAGTGTTCCATGTTGCAAAAATCATTGTCTTATGATGTTTTTGACCACAGAAATAGTGTTCTTGCAGGATATGGTTATCCAGCCAGGAACAGATAAGACGATGTTGGTTTAGGTTAACTTTTCTAGACCCTTCCCCATGTGTAGTGAGCAGAGGGGATCATGAATAAGGCTGCTCAGTTATGGTAGCAGCTGCTGAATTGTACCCCTGTCTCAACTCAGGTGCCAGACAACCACCTGCATGAAAATTTGTGGCTGGAGACTGCCAAATTCACTAATTCTGTCTCTATCACCACTCATCCATTACTGAAGGGCTTTTGCAAATTGGCACAGAAGAGTGTGCTGTTTCCTCAGGTAGAAAACTGTACATGACTTTGTTTAATGTGAGGAAGCTAGTGTGCAGAAACTGCAACTACACAATCCTGATATGGTGGAGATTTGAGCCCCGTGGTAAGAGGGATCCCAACACAACAGGAGACCTCCATCTTGTTGCAGTCTTCTTTCATCTTTACAGCCATTGAGATCCTGATATCTCTTTCCACCTAATCTGTCATTGAGAACTTTGGGTTGGTCCATGGTTCATCTGGAAGCTTCCCTCAGATCTGTTCACTATGGGTGACCCTGCCAGAAGTGTGAGACTCCAGGTGACATAGCTCTGAGCATCTTTGGGACACATAAGCCTCTCTACCACTACAAGATTTTAGTTCATGGATAGAGGCTTAAATTGTTTTTTGTTGTTTATTTGCAAGCAATGAGGCTGGTGAAAAGTGTGAGACTTAAGACTGTGTTCCACAGTTGAATGGGCAAATAGGCCTGCTAAGTTCTAGCTAACTCCTGCTGAACTGATTGGTCTTGACTTTGCATTAAGAGAAGCAATGCAGAGCTGAGAAATGTGGCACCACCTGGGGGAGAGGGTGTGGAGCCCCAGAGATGCAGTGCAGGCAGCATGGAGCCCCAGGGAGGTGGTGCAGGTGGCACAGAGCCCTAGGGTGGCAGCATGGTGGAACTAGCATGCAGCTCCCATCTGGTGGCACGGGGCCTGATCTTGTGGCTAGGAGGAGAGGGAGGCAGCACAGGGGCCAGTCTAGCACCAGGCTGAGTGGACATGGTGTACGGCCCAATTCTGGCATGTGGCATCCTATTTGACCCATGGAGAGTCCCTGTGCCACTCGTCTGGCCCACTACACCAAAAGGTTGAGCGCTCCTGATCTAGACCTTAGCAAAGCTTTTGATATATTGCCTCATTGGAATGTTGTGGGAGCCTACATGGCTCACCAAAAGGATCTGGGAATGTTTCCGAGCTAAAAGGGAGGCGTACACCAAAATGGAAGGGAGGGGCCATCACCAGGGAGGACTATACTGTGGTTTCTCTGGGCTGCAGGGGGGGTGGTCAGGAAGGTCAAGGTGGAGATGGAACTGGGATTAGCTACCCAGATCAAGGACAACAAGAAGTCCTTTTTTAAATACATAGGGGGCAAAAAGAAGGTACTGGGTAATGTGGGTCCCTGCAAGACACGCTAGGAAACTGGTCATTACACCAGACGACAAAGCTAACTCATTTAACAAGTTCTTTGTCTCCATTTTCCTGAGCAGGGACTGGATCAGCGCCCCCTCCAGGACCCCCTCAGGCCCCAGGGGAGGCGCACCCAGACCAAGGGTCAGTGAGGATCTAGTCAGGGAACTTCTGGAGGAACTGGACGTATTTAAATCAGCTGGTCCGGACGATCTCCACCCCAGAGTACTGAGGGAATTAGCTGAGGTCATTGCAGGGCCCCTAGCATGGCTGTACGAGCACTCGTGGTGCTCTAGTGAGGTGCCAGAGGACTGGAAGAGGGCCAACATGGTTCCTATCTTCCAAAAAGGGAGGAACGAGGGCGCCGCACTTTAAGAGGGATGTGGACAACATGGAGAGGGGCCAGAGGAGGGCCACTCGCATGATCAGAGGGCAGCAGCGCAGGCCCTACAAGGGCAGGCTGTGGGACCTGAACCTGTTCAGCCTTCACAAGAGAAGGCTGAGGGAGGATCTAGTGGCCTGTTACAAACTAGTCAGAGGGGACCAGCAGGCACTGGGGGAGTCCCTGTTCCCCCGAGCACTGCCAGGAGTGATTGGAATAATGGTCACAAGCTGGCAGAGGGTAGATTCAGACTAGACATCAGGAGGCACTACTTCACGGTCAGGGTGGCTAGGATCTGGAGCCAACTTCCAAGAGAAGTGGTGCTGGCTCCTACCCTGGGGGTCTTTAAGAGGAGGCTAGACGAACACCTTGCTGGGGTCGTTTTGTCCTCAGTACTTTTTCCTGCCATGGCAGGGGGTCAGACTTGATGATCTGGTCAGGTCCCTTCCGACCCTACCAACTATGAAACTATGAAACCACATCAAAACCTTTCTAAAATCAAGGTATACATAGCCCATAATTTCATCATAGAAGTCACTGAGGTTGGTCAGGCATGACTTGCCCTTGGTGATCCATTTTGATTGTTCCTAATCAACTTTTTCTCCTCCAAATGCTTAGAAATGGTTTGCTTGAGGACTTGGCCCATGCTTTTTCCTGGGACTGAGGTGAGAGTAACTGATTTGTAGTTCCCTGAATCCTCCTTCTTCCTTTTCCTAAAGATGGGCACTATATTTGCCCTCTACCAATCACTTGGGATTACCCCTGATCACCATGAGTTTTCAGAGATGATGGCTAGTGGCTCTGCAAACACATTGGCCAGCTCCCTCAACACCTTTGGGTGCATCACATCCAGCTTTGTGGACTTGTACCCTTCCAGCTTTTCTAAATAGTTCCTAACCTATTCTTTTGCCACTGTTGGCTGCTTACCTTCTCCCCAAACTATGCTGCCAGGTGTAGTAGTCCTGGAGCTGACCTTGCCTGGGAAGACTGAGATCAGGAAGTCATTGAGTACTTCAGTCTTTTCTACATCATCTGTCACTAGGTTGCCTCCCCCATTTAGTAAACATCCACACTTTCCCTGGTCTTCCTCTTGTTGCTGACATACTTGTAGAAACCCTTCTTGTTATCCTTCACATCCCTTGCTAGCTGCAAATCGGCTGCACTTTGGCCTTCTTTTTCATCCCTGTATGCTTGAGCAATACTCTTATAATCCTCTCTAGTTGTTTGTCCAAATTTCCACTTCTTGTAAGCTTCCTTTTTGTGTTTTAGCTCTCTGAAGAATTCCGTGCTAAACCAAACTGGTCTTCTGCTGTACTTGCTAGTCTTCTTGAGCATCAGGATTGTTTCTTCCTGCACCCTTAGTAAGGTTTCTTTAAAGTACAGCCAGCTCTCCTGGATTCCTTTCTCCATCACACTGGCCTCTCAAGGGATCCTGCCCATCAGTTCCCTGAGGGTGCCATAGTCTGTTTTTCTGAAGGCCAGGGTCCATCCTCTGCTCTTTTCCTTCCTTATTTTTCTTAGGATCCTCAACTCAAGTATCTCATGGTTGCTGCTGCCCAAGTTGTCACCCACTGCTACATTCCCTACCAAATCATCCCTATTTGTTGGGTCAAGAAGAGCACAGCCGCTAGTTGATCTCTCTAACACTTGCTCCAGGCCTCAACACTCTCCAAAACTTCCTGGATTATAATGATCCTTCCATATTGATTGGTGAGACCCCATTTTGAATACTGGGTGCAGCTCTGGTTACCAGTATTAAAAGAAAGGTAAACTTAAACTGGAGTGGCCATTAAGAGGAGGAAGGGGATGGAGATCTTTTCTCATGAGAGAAGATCAAAGGAGCATGGCTTGTTTAGCTTATCAGAATAGATATTAAGAAGGATTGTGATCTATCTAGACAAGTACATAGAAGGTAAACTAGGAAAGGTGAAGAGCTTTTTTGGCTAAAAAAACAATGTGGCACAAAGTCAGGTGACTACAAACTAGCTACTGGTATTTTTAGATTAGTAATTAGAAAAAACATTCTAATGCTATATCAGGAGTTTTGAAACAGTATTCCAAGCAAAGCGGTGAGGGCAAGAAACCTGCATCTATTTTAAGATTGAACTGGCTCAGTTTATGGAAGAAATGGAATGACAGGACTGGGAATTCTACCACACCAATCAGTGAGTGTGGAGGGATATATTTGTGGTTCTCTAAGTTGCGGTATAATGGTATGGAGAGTATCTGGTAATCCCATGCATCATGGCTTTTGCTGGTCACCAGTTGTAGCCAGGAAGGAATTTTGTTTTACTGCTCATGTTTGTTTCTGGGTTCATTTTTGGTTTTGGTTTTTGTTTTCATTTTCTTTTTGCCTTTGCTTTTTCCACTTTCCTCTGATTGGGATTGGGATATTGGCCACATCTAAAACTGAAGCTTTTTTGACTGGACTGCTGTGGTGGTCCTGCTGGTACCAGAAACCCAAATGCTCCTGGCTAGATTGTCTTTTATTCCATTTAGGGTTATAATGCCAAATTTGGGGTCAGGAAAGCATGTTTGCCTTAGGCCAGATTAGCAGTGACTGTGGGAGTTTTTGTCTTCCTCCATAGTTAAGGGCTGTCCTTTTTCCTCGGATCTGTGGAGCATAGTAACTAGTTCCCTGTTATTGCTATGGTAGGACATTGGCAATGACCTTGTCTCCCTTGATTTTACCTTTGATATATTATAGAGTGATCTTAGTGATTCATACACTGTTGTTATATTTGTGGGTGAGGATTTGACAAGGTAATTCTGGGGATTCCTTTGGCTAACAAGAACTAGTATTGGTCTAGGTGGCCCAAGAGGCCTCTTTCAGTTTTAAAGTCCTATTTTCCTAAAGAATTAGGAAGCAAGATGTGAACTATAGAAATAACAGAATCAAAGGCTGAAAAGTGGTTGAGAATGGGGAACAGGGAAGCATGCAGAGAGAAGAGAATTAATTTTATAATAAAAATCATATTCAGATTAACATCTAGAACTAAAAGTTCTGAAAGGACTTAAAGATCCAGAATTTACCTTTGATAAGTAAAGATTTTTGAAAGTAGTACTATGCTTTGCCATGATTGAGAATCCAAAACCACCAGATAGAGACCTGAGATAGAAAGGTACATAGAACTCAAAGTCAGAATAAAGAAAGAATAGTGTATGAAACTGTGCATGCCATCAAGCATAGATTAAAACCTGTCCTTTAGGCAGGAAATGATGCAGGAATTGCAATGGCTTATATCACTTTTAACAAGAGTTTGCAAGCACCTTCAGGGTGGACAGCTTGCAAAAGAGGACAATGGTACACCACTAGTTCAAATGAATCTCACAGGAGTAATGGGCAGAGTACAGAATAGAGCTGAAAGGGCTCAGCCACCCCAACATTCATCCTCTATAAATACCCCCTTTGTCATACAGAAGAGGCTAAGAGAGGAGCTGGTCTGCTTCATTCTTTGCAGAACAACAGATTGAGGAGTATGAAAAAGGGTATCTTCAACTCTTCTATGAAACAAGTATAGTGAGAGAACCATGCAGTGCTGACTCCAAGTTAAGGTTTAGAGCAGGTAACAAACAAGATCATTGTTCATCACAGCACAACTGCTCATTTTGACCTACCACCCCATGACTAGCCTCCTAGGTTAGTCAAACTCAGTGTGAGGCCTCCAGTAAGGCCTAACTCTCCACCCACTCTCTGTTACTCATCCCTGGAATTTATTCTCTGATCTCCCAATGTCTGGACTCAGTTTGTCCCTGGCTTTGCTCCTGGGTTGCCCTTTTGGCTTCCTGACCCAGTTTGACCTCAGATTCCACTTACCTATCCAAGGCCTCGTCAGTGCCTTGATCTCTGAGTGTCTCTAGACCTGTCCACCTGTGTCCTGGCATAACAGATAGTCTCCTAAGTGTGTTAAAGAAAGACAACTGAAGCCTAGTTAAACCATGTTCTTTGTGACTTATCTTTTTTTTTCACCAGGGACAAATATACAGGTACATGATAAAACAATACCTAACTAACGCAATAACTATTAAATGAAGATAAAACTGTCTTTCCACTTAACACAATAGCAAAGCTACTGTTGACTTAAATAATGCCAGAATTTGTTTTGGGTATATACTGTTTGCTGTAACTTTCTTATGCGTAAAAGTTGGACTTGTCAACAGTGGTATGATGATGTCATGACAAGTCTATTGCAGTAAAGGTATCAGAACAGGTTGCAATGAAACCATGTCCATAGAATCAATGGGGAAGATGTTCTTCTGCCACAGGATCAAAACAATACAGGTATAAGCAAATGGCATACTCTACCATTAAAAAATTATATCATGCAGTTATTTGGAGCAGACACCCTAGGTGGCAAACAAAGTAATATTAGTACTTTTCAGTATAAAACATATACATGATCCATGGAGGAACACACTGTAATAATACAAACTAAGTATGAATAGATATTAGCTTTGTACAGCCATTCCATTGCAGTTAGGGCCAATATATCTATTTTTCCATTGTTTAATGAAGATATATATGTAGGGATACACAAGCTAGTTTTGTATATATAGTGTAGTGATTGTAGGTAGTCCAACAAGTTTAATTACTATTAAAATAATAGTAAGATAAAGATAAGTTTAAATATAAGAATATTAAAATAAATCATTATATGTCTTGAGCTTGGTTTTAACTATTCTAAGGATATAAAGCAAGAAATACATGCTTGTCAAATATACAGTATAAATAAATAATTTAGGTGAAAATGGATGACTAGATATAACAAAGAGACAACCACATAATGAAGGGCTAAAGAGTGGTTGTTACATTTGATGTACTTCATTGTATATTGTAAGTAATTGCTATCCATAAAAATTCTATGGCTTCTGTATAAGAAAAAGAGACAATTTGACAGGCAACACTGGTACCAAGCGACAGCAAGTACAAATCCTTGGCAACTGTCATTATCCTGCTGTTGAATTCACATCCAAAACTGTGTGATAACTTCGACCTGCATACTTGTTATTGAACTAGGGTCTGTCAAAGTAGCCGCATTTTCCACTTATGAATAGAATTGTTAGCCTCATGCAGATGTATGTCTTAGAAAACAGAAAACTGAGTCGGTTGCTTTATTTAGTTAAAAAATACTATTATTTTGTACTTAAAAATATATTGAGATATGTTCTCGTTTATAATGAGTAATTTGAACATCCAATTTGAGGGACGTTGAAGTAAAATAAAAACTTTTATATTAATTATAAATAAATCAAAGTATATGATTAAGAGCTTAAAGTAATTTGTGTTTATATTAATTACAAATAGCACTCCTGAAACAGTAATACAGTCTCACAAAATTCTAGAATTGCTAGTAAATAGACATTAAAGATTTTTGTATTTATTATTAGGTTTTTGTGCTCACTATTTTTTTATTTTGATTTATGAGTTTGTCCTACTGTTAGAATTCTTGGATGCCTTTTTTTCTGCCATCTCTTACTCAGCTGTGCAAGTCCTATGCAGGCCAGTTGCTTCTGCCACAAATATAGAATTACAAAATTTTGACTCTATTACACAGCTGGCAAAACTCCCTTTGATTTGAATAGGAATTTTACTGTAATTGGAGTGCAGAATCAAGCATTTTACCATGGCTACTTAATATCATTTCAGAGACCCTGGGACAAGTTTTTATAAGAATAGTGTGGCTCTTCACCACAGTCTGAGCTCTTTACCCCATGATACATATTTTCTTTAGAGAGCTGGATACCACAGCTGCATCTAACTCACCATTTTCTTTAAATTTCCTACTACTGCAATATACAGGTGTATGTTTACTGATGGTAACAGCTATGGAACTTAGTGTAGACCAAGTGTTAGCACGTTAACCCAAAATTAACTTAGTGGTATAAGCTGTTGCAACCTATGTATGCTAGTTCTCTTTCACTTATGTCCACTGATGAATCTGCCTAAATGATGTTACAAAGATGAGCAGTTTTAAGAAAATGCTAGAGAAGAGCTATGGAGTCCAAATGCTAGTTCTACACTAATTTCTTTTCATGGTGTATTTTACCAGTAGAAGACTTGTTAACTACTCTGTGTTGAAAAATATTTCTAAGAATTTACCAGTGATAAATATTGAGTATGAGCCCCTTAAATGACTGACTTCTGAGTTAATTTTTCCAAGTTTAATATTGACAGAACATTTAATATTCTAAAAACAATAATTGAATCTAAAGTAAAGACTAATACAAAGGTTTTTTTTCATAAATATTTGGGATTTAATAGATTTTATAATAAAAAGTGTGTTATGGTTGTGTAGCCATTCTTCCTCTTTCAAGTAGATTCCAATAGTCATGGGACTTTGGATGTTACCTTACAAAGTACTTAAACGTGTTAAAATCCTTTTTGTCTTGTTAATCAAAAATTAAAAAACACCCCAGCATGTTTACAGGCTTAATGATAAATAAATTTTTCATTGATTTAATTCAAACCCTTAACATTCATTTAATCATAGTATTTTGGCATATGGTATATGGATTGCTATGATAAATGTAAAGCAAACTATGCAAAAAATATCTTGTAATTCGACGGTGTGACATCACCTGGTTCTTGTAATTCATGGGAACAATGTGAAACTCATGAATTATGAGAAGCTGCAAGTTAGACTGAGGAGTTGACTTTGTCATATTCTTCTGTTGCTCCTGCTGGCCTTTGATGTTGCTGCAACTCCACAGTAACAGTTATTGAGAATAAATGCCCTCAACTTGTCAGAAAGGATAAAAATAAATTGTGAGATCTATATCTAGATCAATATTAATTCCAGTCTTTCAGTCTGTGATTACATTTCATTCTATGACATAAGGTAATATTAGCCTCAAATTTAAAGTTTTTCATTATTTATTTCTATTTTTTTGCTTTTTATTTTTTGCCACATGATTACTGTTATTTTTTGTTATAAAGTGCATTTATTGCGTATTTTAAGTAAATCAAGAAAGGCCCAACTAATACAGAGTAAAAGTGTGCTGGCTGTCTTAGTCTCACCAATCCTTACCTGGAACACTTACCCGCAATTCCAATTCTAGACCTTTTTTACAAAGATTTTTTGACCTAAATTCTGTAACATTTTTGTAACATGTACAAGTGGGTGCTCGGATAAAATTGTTACAATCTAGTTTCATTTATGTCCTGAGTGAGGACTTGAATCAGGTCTCCAAGTTTAGAGTTAAGTTTAGGAAGAAAGGGGGACAGAATTGCTAGTACCACCATCTGTACTATTTAAAAAGATAAAGGGAAGATATGATTATCTTTAATAAGATGCTATCAGATTAAAATTATTTTGAAATAAATGTCTCCATTTTTGGATAGAAGCAGGATTTGTTTGGTAAATATATTTTATTAAACCAACCTATATAGTTGGGAGAGATATAGACAAGGACTTGGGTGCAAAATGCTCTTCCTCAATTTTATTTTAGGGTGGAGTTACACATTACCCTTAGCCCATATTAAAGGCACTTAAAATGCAAGTATCCACATGTTAAAGTTGGTTAATTTGTGCTCAGTGCCCTCTGACTGTCTCAAAATTACACCATTTCAGGCAAGGTTTAACTCTTGGCCATGCTAGCTATTTCATATTAAGATTACTTCAGTCTGTTCCACAGAGATAAAATAAGCATGGACCACTCCCAGTCCCCTCAACCCACATCCAGAGCTGGGATAGGACACAGGTGTCCTGGCTTTTAGCCACGCCCCTGCTCACGAGGGCAAATAGAGTTGTGCAGACAAGAAATGGCGTTAAGCCTTAATGTTCAACTGCTCACCGCACATTCTGACTGTAGCACCGGTTAACATTCCACAGATTTAGTATGGTTTAAGGGTAACATGTAACTTCACTCCTAAATCAGATTTTTGAAAGCAGACCACCTTTGAACAATCATATTTTAAAATTTGTATTTAAATTTTATTTTCCACGTTGCCAATATTTATAAAAATGCAAAGTTAAACAATGAAAATAGATTTGGCCTTTTCCTTTTGTTTATAATGTTTCATTTTTCTAGCCCAGTGCTACAATGTTTGAATCTCATACCTTGCAGTTTATTGTTTTAAAATTTAACTGTTGGATTATTTTCAGCTGGGGGGATTTTTCCATCTAGATTTTTACAAAACCAATGGTTGGAATGTTAAAAGTGAGTGAGGTGCCTAATTTTCACTGTAATTCTGACAGTTTATTTAGGCTCCTATGAAAATCCCAGCTTTCATTTAATGAAATCTCAGTTTACTTTTTTACAGGAGTGGTTTATTCTTTTTTATTCTTATTATATCTAAAGTAAGTTGCAGAGAACAAAAGCTCTGTGTTAACTTTAAAATAGTCTGAAAGCACACTTGGATTTTTTTCCTCTTTGAGGTTTTGTCTTGGATTCATTTCAAAATCAACTATTTAGGATGGCTAAATTTTAATGCCTTAATCATTTGGTATCTTTCCCTTTCACTTCTTTGAAATATATACTGAATATAGCTAATGAGTTCCACCATTCTTGTTTCTTATCAGTTTTTCCTGGTTTGTTACAAATTTGAGTATGAGTGAAACTTAACCACAGGCTGGCATAAGAGAATATAATTTTATCTATTTTCTCCATATTTTTCTTTCAGAAAATGTATCTCCTCCTATGCAAAAAAGTTAGTTAAAAATACAGAAAGAAAGAAAAAGTGTACGCAGTTTCTATTTGGCCCTAACATTCATCCTCAATCGGCACTGGTATCAAGAAGGTCAGGACATCAAGATTGTTCCACACATCAAACAAAATCAGTTCAGAGCCATGATGGAAAACCAGACCAAGAGATCTACAAATCAAACAGTACAAACAATTTCTGCCTTATATCACCATCCAAGAGAAACAGACCTGTCAGTGCTCCCACAGGTCAGTTAAGGTAATCAAAGCTCTTCTGTGTTGCTTTTAACTGTGATGGTTTATGCTCTGTCCGCTTTCAACAAAATTCATAATGATAATTCAATGGACATTTTTAAACATAAATATAAAAGACACTGCTGATTTTATTAGTAAGATTTGTTGCACCTAATAATTTCCAGGCCTGGATTTTTTTTAAAACTGCATATTTTAAATCAAATAATTTTGAAACAGAATTACCAGGATCTCCCTCTTTGAAAGATGTAAAACAAAATAAGTACCCCAGCTTGCCACTGCAGCTTACAATGCACCTAATATTAGGTCACATAATATCCTTCAGGGATTTTCTTTTGCCCTTAGTAATTAAACAGCTCCTCAACATATACCCTGGGATAAATTACCCTTGTGCATTGTAATGACAAGTTCTGAGAAAGCAGGTGACTTTTGAAGTATGCTGTGAAGCTCACCAAATCCAGGTGCTAGGGAACCAATGTTCCGAAGTCAAGATCCGTTACCAAAAGCACCTCGTTTAGGGACAGAAGTTACACACAGACTGGTATAAGTGATCAGAAACTGGTTAAAATCCGTAACACAGCAGAAGTTCAGTGCACCTAAAGTGCTTTTTAAATGGCCAAAACTAGTTTAAGGTAAACTTAGATGCATGTAGTATCAGACTTAACTGATTTAGGTTCAATCAGTCTATTTAACTTCTGTCCCAGACCTCTGTCACTAGCACCTTCCATTTTCATGAGGCAAGTTAGTGTTGAATGGCATAGAAAATTCCATAGGGAACAGGCATGATGTCAGTTAGGCAGGATTCAAACTATTTAGGTTTTTATAATCAAAATTGTATTTGTAGGTGGCTTTGCAAGTATAGTAATAATAATAACTTTTTAAAATTGAAACAGAATTGTATATGTTGAAGTAAATGCTTGCTTCTCCTTGCCCCAAGTATAAACATTTTTAAGTCTGAAATCAGATAAGAAAGGATGAAGTTAATCCATAGTTTGACTCCACTAGGATTTTATATATAGAATCTACAATATTTAAAGTATAAATGGGAAGGGGGAAAATATCATCAGTGCTTTATTATTTGTTTAATAAATTTAAATATTAAGATAAATATGGCCAGTTAATATCGTATGTGTGTATATTTTTACAGTGCTTTCATGCAAAAAACTATTTAATGATAAACTGTAATAACTCCTTGCAAAGGGCCAGATTCTGAATTCCTTATGCATATGGATGAGCAGTTTTTCACGTAAGCTATCCCCTTGACTTTAATGAGATGCCTTGTTTTAGGACTGGCTTACCAAAGAACATAAAGGATCAGACATCTCTCTGAATAAAAAGTCCTTGAATTATTAATTCAATTGCAGTTCAAGGCACCTGAAATTGTAAAATATCTGTACAGTAAGGTTAAATATATAAAGTTGCTTAAGGGACCAAGCACATGTCCAGTAATATAGAGGGAAAGATTCCCATTGATGGGAGTAAGAGTTGAATCAAATACTTAGGCCTAATGCCCACACCGAGTTCTTTTATGGGTTGATCTCTGTATCTGCAGTGAGCTCAGTATAGGATAAGGCCATTATCTTACAAATGTTTGCAATAAAACATACAGTCTTGCTATAATTATGCAGTGAGCATGTATTTGTTTTCTAAGAACAAGCTTCTAATAGCCCTGCAGAGGAGTCGCTTGGGGGTTTAACTATTTTTAAACAATATTTTTCCTCATTAAATGTTAGTGAATTGTACTTTATTCTACTAATTGCTGTGAATATATTTTATATGCTGAAGAACAGAAACAATGACATTAAACCTCATTCTGTGGACCTCATATAGGCATCATTTCCATCAAAGTGAATGGCAATTTTGCCTGAGTAATGACTGCAGCATCAGTTTTTACTTTGTCAACTAAAAGCAAAGCATTAACTTATATGTAATTATAAAGCAATTCTTTTGGGCACTGAAAATATTCAAATGTTATTAATTTTTTCTAGAATAATGATGGTGTTTATAAAATGTAGTTAAATCTTGATGGAATTGGTGAATCATTTAAAATTAAGGGTATCCTCTTTTTTTTCAAAGGCCATAATAAAAAGACATCTGAAGCTGCTACATAAACAGCTTTACAATTTGGTTATTCAGATGGCCTTTGAGTGTGCTCTTTTACAAACAAGATGTGCTAAATGTAAAAATGTATCTACATTTATGAAAGTTATAATTCTAAATATTCTAGCTTCAAAGGAATCTAATTTTGTTATGTATCCATGTCAAATACTCCATCGAATATTTGAAATTAAATATGTATAATTTGGAAAAACGTTGAGGCGTTGTATTAGAAATATAATTTTTAAATAACTATCAAAAACAAAGCCCATAGTAATAGTAAACAAAACACATGAATAAAACATTTCTCTGATTTAAGTTAAATGGGTTTTATTTGCAACAGATATACAAAATTCTCTTTCTCAAGACTCCAGGAAGCCCAGAAGAGATCAGCAGTGTCCAAAGTTATTAAACAGCAGCCAAGGGTAATCAAAGTAACAGCTTATAAGAATGGCACAAGGAGTGACTTTACTAGAGTTGCTGTACCATCCATTAAACTGGTAATTACTAATACAAAGTTTCTTGTATGCATTAACTTGACTTATAGTTTGTACTGTATAACTAAGATAAATAAAGGAATTATTTTTTATTTAAAATTAGCAAATATTAACGTTCTTCTTTGTAGTATGTGTATAATATATAGAAAATTGTGGAACAGTTAAGCACTTTAAAGTTACAGAGCACTGCAGAGTATAGAACATTGAGTTTATTCATAACGTTGCAGTATTATGTGAGAATAAAAATCTAGATTATAATAATAACATTTAAAAATCTTTGTAATTTTGTGTGTTTTCTGTTATGTTTTCCTTAGTCTGTTATCTGATAAGTGCCAACAAAGAATGCAAAAATACTAAGTTACTTATAATGCAATTAGCATGGTTGCTAAGTCATTTAAGAGTGGATTTCTAATTTCCAGTTTTGCTTCTCTGACTATATATTCATCATAACACAGATATATTATTTTTCTGTTGTAATCAATATTCCTTACCTCTTGCATTCATTTAGCTGCTGGAGGAGTGCACTGAAAAGCTGAATCTGAACATGGCTGCACGACGAGTGTTCTTGGCAGACGGCACTGAAGCACTAGAACCTAAAGACATACCCCATGATGCCGACGTTTATATTTCAACTGGAAAGCCCTTTTTAGATCCATTCAAAAAAATTAAAGGTAAAAGAAAAACAAACAGTAAATGGCTTAAGGGGTGCAATTAAAAATGATTTTCATCCTGTCTTTTTGCATGGTTTAACAAAACTAATGTTTACTCATTTACAGCTCAGTAAGAGGATAATGTGCTTAATGAAAGAAAAATCTACTGACAGCCACGTTTATTGCCCTTCATTAGCACTGGTGCTTAATTTAATATAGATCTGAATAGACATTAGGGAGCCTGCAGGAGGTTAAATGGTGAAAATATAATAAATTAAATCAGAGATTATTGAATTTACTGTTTAGTTTCAGTGACACCTAATAGACACAATTCATTAGGCTTATTACACTAGAAAGAAAAAGTTCAGAGTTTAAGATTGCATTTATTAATTTAGACATTTGACCTTTATAAAGATATCATTACAATAATTACTAGAAATTTTATAAAGTAACGTGGAATATTTAACTCAGCGTGTTTTAAAATTGTACAGTACAACAAACATTAAACCTTTTCCCCCCTAGCTCACCCCTTTCCCAGTATGGTTACCAGCTGACATTTTTCCAGAGGAAAATATTACTGTTTCTGACTCATTTGCTTTTGAAGTTGGCTTTTATATTTAATTCTTAGTCATATTTTAAGTTGATGTGTTCTAATATATTTGTACAACCAATTTTCAAAAAGCTTTTCAGAGAATGAACTTAAATTGTGTTCTGCCTTGAAGTCAAAATATATACTAAATATTTTCTTTTAAAAGACCAGTACAGCTGGTATTTGTGATAAATACGTAATAATTTCACATGTGAAAAAATTAGCTGGCTAATGTACTGCCAGTATTAGATGGCTGATTAAAACTTTATTTTTTAAAAAAATCAACATATATTGTAGGTATACCATTATAATATGAAAATATACCTTGATTTGGATCATATATGCTACATTATATTTATAAATGGGATAGGTTTGAGGTACTAAAAGGGCAATGCAATACATTTAAGAAAGACCTTGGAGTAAGAAAATGAATAAAGCATTCAGCTGATGTGTATGTTTTATATTTTTTGCACTAATGCACATTTTTTTAGTTTTTCTCATGTTGTTAGTTACGCTCTTTCATTTTTTAAAAGCCCCTTTAGTTTATTTTTCCCAATACGATTTAAGTGGCTCTTATTATGAAAGAGGAGATAATAGCATAACTGTTTGTAGTACTAAATGTTTTTATTCCTGAACTCAAGAAAAAATTCAGAACAACTTTGCTTATTCTTTTCATACAGAAAGTAATTGCTTTAATATAAAGTCCATGTATAAGTGAAGAGTAGTGATGAGTATAAATAATGATGAGTACTATATAAATGTCTCTGAATACATAAATAACATTGACCAGTAGTCTTTGATATGATTTATGTCCTAAAATAGGCCTTTCATTTACATAGCCATGGTGTTATTCATGAGTGATGAAAGTGTTTAGATTTTACTCCACCAATTAATCCAGATCCTATAAATACATTCATCTCAAGCTCCCATAAAAATTTCATAAATTATATTTATGATAATAAGTAATCCCTATCTCATGTATCATCTGTTATGCATATTATGTGGTTTTAAAGATAATATGAAAATCACCCTGCCTATGACCTAGAAAAGTTAGTGACTACAATTTATTTAATTAACAGTCTATATATTCAATAAGACACATAAAGATCTTTGTATTTTTCTAGTACATGTGTGTTGCCCAGTCAGATTAACATACTTTAGGATATATTAGGGAGGCTTTGACTGCTTCATTAAATACAACTATATTTAATAAATATCTCTGTGTCTCACTTCTTCAAAGACACTGAAATAAAGCAAATGTTACAGTATTTTTATATGGCAATGACTTGCTATAAAATCTGAGCATTTTCACTTTTATTATAGTTTTTCCATGCACATGACTGGGTATTAGAGTGGATTTTCAAATTCATTAAGCAATTCTTCTTCTCTCTCTCCCCCTCTCCCTCTTTCAAGCCAAGTTCAAAACAAAAACTTCTGTGCTTTGTCTGCATATCTTTGGCTGTGTTTCATTGTGACATGCACTGCTGTTCTTTTAGCACCAAAATGTTGGCACACATTACTGAAAATTTCACACCATCTCTTGCTGGATCAGCAAGCTTAACCTACCAAAATCTGGTGTTGTTGAATGGTTTTTGACTGATAATCAATCTTTTTGCTGCTCGACAGTTGTTGCTGGGACACAGACTAGAGCAGGTGGCAGATGTGCCTTGTCTTTTGAGAAAAGAAAGAGTAGGTGAGCTTGGGCACAGAGTAGCATATTGTGTGTCCATTAAAAGGGCTGTACTAGGGTAACTGTAACAGGAAAAAGTCACCAATATAAGTAACAAAGGCACCTATAACAGCAGATAGGTCTTTTTATAGTCTGGGTAGCAAGTTTAATGGTATTGAAAAAGTATAGTAAATAATTTAAAACCGCTTCATGTCTCAGCCACCAGAATTTAAGTTAAAAAACAACTTTTTCAATGTTTGCATAACCAAGGGTATTCCATAATTATCTTTATATTTGTGGTGACATGTCTGTAACTATATATGTAATATTTATTTATTAGAATTATAATGCACCCTGCTTGAGGGCAGCTTGCAGGAAGCAACAAAATACATTATAAAACAAGTGAACAGGAGAAACAAAAACACTCATAAAAGCCAATAGAGTAAATAAACTGTATAGTAAAGCACCTTAAACAGTGTCCCATTTTAGCCTTGCGTCCTAAGTGCCTGTCCAAATAGGAAGGTCTTACCATGCTTCTGGCAGACAGAGTTCTTTGGGTAAATTCAATATCTTGTATTAGACAAACTAAAATAGTTGGAAAAATTTTTTTTGCAAGTTTTTGGATACAAATACCTTTCATCAGGCTGTGGAAACATCTGCTTCTGGAAGATATTTAGGCTCAGATTTTAGCAGGCCCCAAGGGGGAAGGAGTCCTAGAGCTGAGGGAGCAACTACTGAGAATGATCTCCCACATTTTTGCCAAGAAAACTTGTTGTATTTATGGTACTGGGAGGAAGTTGCTTTTGGCTGGCCTTAAGGATCTCAGTGGACTCTAAGGAAGAGTGCAGTCCTTAAATATGTAATATCCACTCCAGGGCAAATGTAATAAAACAAGGAGAGGCATAACTAGCAATTTTTGTTTCCTGGGCAGAGATGGGGAGCTGTTGTGCTAAGTGCCTCAGAGCAGTGGGTGAGGGGGTAGAGAGACAAACATGGGAGGGTCTTAACTGACAGCAGCAGCAGCAGCAGCAGCAGCTGCTGTTTCTGTTGGGGCTGGCTCCCTGCATGCTGCTTCACTGGGCAGGGTGCAGGGTGGGCCTTGCATGTTGCCTTGCAGCGGGTGGCATTGGGGCCAGTGTCAACTCTTTGTATGCTGTCTTGCTGGGGCCAGGGCTGGGTTGATTCCATCCATCCTACCTAGTTCTGGTTGCTAGGGTGTGGGGTGGCACCCTCTCCAAGTAGTGCCAAGGGCTTGTACCCTTCTTGCCACACCTAGTTACTCTACTGATGCCAAATGTATAACTTTAAAAAAAAGTTCAAGCATATGAAAGGAAAGCTGGAAAATCACGATGTGTGTGTGTGTGTGTGTGTATAATATATATTATATTTATAACATACACACACACGTGTGTGTATAAATATAATATATACCTTAAGTACAGAGTCCTGCACTTAGGATGGAACAATTCCATGCAGCAGTACAGGCTGGGACTGACTGGGTAGGCAGCAGCTCTGCAGAAAAGGACCTGGGGGTTACAGTGGACAATAAGCTGAATATGAGCCCTTGTTGCCAAGAAGGCCAACGGCATACTGGTCTGCATTCACAGGGATATTGCCAGCAGACCAGGGGAAGTGATTATTTCCCTCTATTTTGCACTGGTGAGGCAACACATGGAGTACTGTGTCCAGTGTTGGGTCTCCACTACAGAAAGGATGTGGACAAATTGGAGAGAGTCCAGCAGAGGGCAATGAAAATGGTAGGGGTCTGGGGCACATGACTTCTGAGGAGAGACTGAAGGAACTGGACTTATTTAGTCTAGAGAAAAGAAGACAGTGGGGGGACTTCTATAGAGAAAATGGACAACTTGCATTAACCACGTGCTTCACTGCCCAATCTGCTGCCTCTCATGTTTCCTAGTAAAGGCCACTGATCTCAACAGCACCTTACAAAAGGAAGACTCTGCTACGCTTACTAACTACATTTGTACAGACCAATACTTAGATAGCTAGGTCCTTTCCCTAGGGAGCAACTAAGCATGTACTTAACTTTTAATCATACAAATAACTTCCATAAACTTCAGGTCAGTTATACCTATGTTCAAAGTTAAATATATGCATAAGTGGACAACTTGAATGGGAGGCCCAGTATTATCTGATGAAATTTGAAGTGGCAAATCCATTGGTTTGTTATGAATAAAAGAATATTCAATTTTTCCCTTTTTTGCCCTTAAAAAATCAGGAAATGTGTATCCAGAGTGTGGCAGGGCACTGTTGGTGCCTGCCACTTTAAGGGCTGGGTCAGGAATCCAGCAGGTGCCTGATGGCTGCAGCCATTTTGAGAATGTAGTATATAAAGGCTGCAGTCTGCTGCTGCTGGCCCAGGCAGAAACATTGTCTAGCTGAGCTGCAGCAGGAACAACCAGGAGGTAAGGGCAAGAGCTTATGGGGATGGCTAGGAGGCTCTTGGTCATGGGTACGACCTAAAACTGCACCTGCCAGGGATGGGTGGCCTGGTGGGGCTCCTGGTGGCATGGCAGCCCGCAGGAAATGCCAGGTCAGTTACCACCCCAGTGAAAAGCTGATTGGGGCACCTGAATAACCCCAGCTCCCACAGCCAGGTGGGTAACCCCATAGTAGGAATGAGAAGGAGGACCCATGAGAGAGAGTGGGCTAGATGCTCAAGAAGCCTGGCTTGAGGCATCCTTGACTGGTGAATGCTGGGGCCAGGACCAGAAGGGTCAGTAGGGCCAGGGGCCCACCACAAGGGACACCCAGAGCCGAGAGCCTGGGGTTCCAACTGGCCTTGGAGGTGAGGCCAGGGCCTGTGTGGCCAAAGGTTCCAGGGGGGTCACACCCAAGAGGCAGGAGAGTACAGGGAGCTAGGTAGCCCAGAATGAGGATGGAGTGGGCTGATTGTTGGGGCCCAGACAGGAGGATTATGGGGCACAGTGTGGGGCTAGAGATGCTAAAAATGGTGATGCCATCTGTGAGGCATGGGCTGTGGTGTAGGGAAGGTCAGAGCCACAGAGAGCACCCCATGGCATCGAGGCAAGATTGGGCAGCCTCCTGTCTAATTAGAACCAATTATGAAACAACAAGGTGTGGCAGGAAAGTGAGGCGGGCAGTTAGCCCAGGAACAGATGGGCGGGCCAATGGCGAACTGGCCCCGAGAAGACCCCCTGTTACACAGAGATTGAAAAAAAGTCTTATGAAGAGTATTCAGTTACACAATAGAATAGGAACTGTAGTCTCAAGAAGACATTCATTTTAATTACCATATTTATTCAAATATGAAAAGACACCCCAATAATTAGATTCTATATATGGCAAATGTCTAAATTTGTTATAATTTTTCAGGTACAGATTTTAATTATTGGAGGTTAGCATTGAATTCATCTTCCTACTGTAACAGCAGGGAAAATAAATCTGGGGGGGTCAGATGGCCCCCTTGCCACCTATCTCCAGAGTTCTTCCCCCTACAGTCCCTTACCCCTCTATTTACTATAAGACTCTACTCTTCCTGAGCACATGAAAGTGAGTAACAAATTGGGAAAATGCTGACTTTGTATTATAGATATCCATAGACTTAGTTCATCCTGGTGGACTTCTATGACCAGGTCATAAAATCCTTAGACACAGGTGTAGCAGTGGATGTACTGTTTCTAGACTTTAGGAAGGCCTTCGACACTGTCTCTCACCCCATTCTCATTAAAAAACTAGGGGACTATGGTGTCGACACCTACACAAGTTAAATAGTTGGCTGGAGGGCCACACCCAGAGAGTGGTGGTGGACGGGTCATTTTCGATCTGGAGGGATGTGGGCAGTGGGGTTCCACAGGGCTTGGTCCTCGGGCCCGCAGTGTTAAACATCTTCATCAGCGACTTGGACGAGGGTGTAAAAAGCACCCTGTTCACATGACACTAAGATGTGGAGAGAAGTGGACACACCAGAAGGGAGGAATAGACTGCAATCAGACCTAGACAGGTTGCAGGGGTGGGTGGATGAGAACAGGATGGGTTTCAACACTGACAAGTGCAAGGTACTACACCTGGGGAGGAAGAACCAGCAGCATACCTACAGGTTGGGGAATTCCCTTTTTATCAGTGCAGAGGCAGAAAAGGATCTTGGAGTCATTATTGATGCCAGAATAAACATGGGCTGACAGTGTGGAGAAGTGGTCAGGAAAGCCAACCGTACCTTGTCATGCATCCACAGATGCATCTCAAGCAGGTCCAAGGAGGCGATCCTCCCACTCTATACGACACTGGTCAGGCTGCAGTTGGAGTACCATGTCCAGTTCTGGTTGCCGCAGTTTAGGAGGGATGTGGACAACATGGTTAGGGTCCAGAGGAGGGCCAGCTGCATGATCAGGGGCCAGTAGGGCAGGCCCTACGAGGAGAGGCTACGGGACCTGAACCTATTCAGCCTCCACAAGAGAAGGCTGAGGGGGGATCTAGTGGCCATTTACAAACTGGTCAGGGGGACCAGTAGGCATTGGGGGAGCCCCTGTTCCCCCAGTCACTACCAGGAGTGACCAGAAATAACGGTCAGAAGCTGGCAGAGGGTAGATTTAGGCTAGATATCAGGAGGTGCTACTTCACTGTCAGGGCGGCTAGGATCTGGAACCAGCTTCCAAGAGAAGTGGTGCTGACTCCTACCCTGGGGTTTTTTAAAAGGAGGCTTGATGAACACCTTGACGGGGTCATTTGACCCCAATACTCTTTCCTGCCATGGCAGGGGGTTGGACTTGAAGATCTGCTCAGGTCCCTTCTGACCCTACCAACTATGAAAAATTAATGCAGTTCAATTTTTTGGTCATGTGTTTTATAGTCATGCTCAGTGTTGACTGTATTTAATCAACATAATAGATTTGTGAAGAGCTTTCTTCCCGCTGCTGACTGGGGGGAAAAATTCATCTTATGTTCAAATAGGTATGGTAATCTGCTTTCTAACATCAGAGATAATAATAAAAAATTCCCAAAGTCTTTTTTTTCCAATTCTGTTAAAGAATGAGACATTTTTGTGATTTTATTATGTTGTGCTGACTGTGCATTTTGTCCTATGTATCAGTAGTTTTGAGGTACTGTTAAACTGGTTTCCCCAATCACATTGCAGAGATTCATAAACAAATCACCGTAAAATAGTTTTACAGATGGGAACACTGAAGCTCAGAGGGAGAATGTTTTGCTTGAAATTACATGAATAGCTCGTCAGTGTTGAAAACAGAATTCAGCCTCCTAACACCCAGTGCTCTCTCCATGGGACCAAAATGTATAGAAGGGTGTCTTAAAATGGTTAGTAAGCATGCATGTGCCAAATTACTGATACAAGAAACTTTAAGTGGAGATATATATATATAGAGTGTGTGTGTGTGTGTGTGTTTACACTACTAATGATAGACTCTAAATAAGGATTATTTTAAAACAATTTAAACATAAATGTTAATTTTATTTCAACTTTTAAGATTTCTGTGTCTCAAAATTGAACTTACCTTTGGAGGTTTTTTAAAATTAAAATATAGGAATGTCCCTTAATATGGAATACAATTTTAATGTATGACAGATTTGAATTCCTGAAAATTTAACTACTCAATGCTAATTTATTACATATAGCAACAGACTCGTAAACCCTTATTATTTCTTTGTCTTTTTTCATTCAGTAATTATTTTTGTAAGTAGTTCAACATTTTTCTAAGTATTCTGAAACTTTGCCTGTGAGCTTTATAGTCTGAAGTGGTTAGTATACTTACAATATCATTTCTATTACTTTACCTAACCAACTCTGCCTATATTACAATTAGAACCTTATATTTTGTGACACATATGCCATCAGTTCTGTGTGCTATAAGTGAAATTGAATATTATGAATAAGATTTTCCATCTTTAATATATTGCATTTTCAAGAAGAGATTCCTGAAAAATCTAACCTTTCAAGGGAGTTCTTGATACTGCATTTCAAATCTATATTTAAATGTGGAGAGAGATATTTTCTGTTAAATACCATGTAATCTACAAAATGAAATAATTTGCTATGACAGGTCTAGATTGACAGAAATATGTGTGAGCACATTTAAAATAGGCCATCTTTTCTGGTAGGAGTAAGTGTCAGTGAAATGATGGATTCTCACCATTCTAATTATTGACTGATTTGGAAATGTTTCAATTCCAAGCAACATTCCAAATAACAGTATAACACTTTTTCTCATAAGCACATCAAAAATTAAATGCTGTCATATTTTATTTTTCAAAAGATGCATCAGCCTAATGAACTTGGAGTTATACGTTATTACAGATTTTCATGTAATTGTATGTTAATTTTTCAAGACATATATACTTAAATCGTGAGGAGAACAAAGAATATGCAATAAGTTTTGCAGAAGTTATCTAAAAAAGTATACAGATAATATGTATTTTTATATTATTTTCCACTGCAGCTCACTTGACTTCTGATACCAGGGTGAAGGTCTCAGAATATACATGAAGATGTAGGTTAGAGATATGGAGTCCTAAATTGCTTTATTTCAAAGTAGTTTTGAATCCAATATTAGTCACATTCACATTCTGCAGTTCTGTTTTATAGAAAATCTCTTTGTTGGGGCTGCTGGGAGAGAGAAAAATATTATTTTGGTTTAAAGGCCTCTGGCAGTAAATGTATCATATTTTTTAAGTACAAAACTTCTTAATTCAGAATTTCCTGCAGGCTTCAGTTGTGGTTTCCTTTCCATAAAATTTGCAGGCACCATAACTGCCTAGCTAAAACATCTTGCATTAAATTTCAAACAGTCGATTAGCTATCTTCCCATAAAGAGCCATCCTCCCATGGACTCACTAGTAAGAAAGCATTAGGTCTTAAAGAACCCCCCCTTAATGTGCTATGTTTTTTGTATTTTTAGGTTCCTTATTTCCCAATTTTTATCCCTGATTTTTGGGACCATTGTGATAGTACACATAAACTGCCTGTACACTTGCTGGTTCATGTTGTAATTAGAATGCTCCAGTGTGGCCTCACCATCACATATATAAGCCCTTGCATATTAAAAAATGACTGCAGGGGTGCTTTATTTTAAACTTCATTGAATGAGGTTTAGATAAAGCATCCCATAGCCATTTTTAAATGTGTGGCAGCTTAATACACATGTTGGTGAGGCATTTTAATTAGAGTGGCTCTCTGGGAACTGCTCTAAGTAAAATGCCCCCCCCAGCCCTGAGCAGGTGTATAGGCAGCCATAATTTCCCCCAAAAAACTCCTACTCCAATTTTGGTAAAGAACTCTTTCTAGGCTGTTTATATAACTCCTACTGGTGGCACTGTAAGCATATAAAATTAATGTTCATACAAAATTTTCAACTGCCTTTCTGTTTGTAGGAGCTAGCTTCTCTCTTCCATCCCACGAAGCCTTCTAGTTTCTTAGAGGAAAGCGGTGGGAAGGCCAATCTGTCAAGAGTTAGTTTGATGGTCTCTTTCAGGGCTAGAAAGAAACATGCCAGAGTCCCTATGGCATTTCACTTTAAGAAATATTCACTTTAAGATAAGGCTTAGGGGATCAAAGAAAATAGCTAAACTAGGCATTTTAAACAAGGCCTAATTATAAATTCAAGATATACTTTATATGGGCAATTAAGGTCCATGCTTCAGGCCAAAGTTGTTATGAAGAAAAATAACCACTATTTTCAATAATAGAACTTTTCTATTGAGAAAAAGGATCATAATAGAAGTATACTCGCATACAATGTTAACACGAAGGGAATTAAATAATATGCACTAGTTAAGCAATTAATCCTCTAATATGCTGTCAATCAGAGATGGCTTATAAAGCCTTTATGTGCAGTCACTATTCTTTAAGTTTATGGGACTATTGACTTTATGGAATGATAATGTTTCCTGTATTTCATATTTATTTGATGCCTTAAAGATGCTTATTTTTATGATATCCTCTGAATAGGAGTGTTTTGTACTGTAGGAGTTCTTTGGGATAATTATAAGTGAAATTACGCTATCTTATACAAATAAATAGAAGTAAAACAAGGATGATATATATATAAAATATGCTTGGAATTCATGACATAACATGTACCAAATGGAAAATGCAATAAAAAGTCATTTTAACCATATTAACAATATTTGTTCTTCTCTTTTAAAATAGTCTTAAAATAAAATTATCTAAAATTTGTAATGGGCTCAGTGTACCAGTCATAAGTGCAATTGCAGGATTCAGCCCCTTGATTATAAACTTTTTAGGGAATAAACTATGTCTTTTTATGTGTTTATCTGGTCTCTAGCACACTGAGACTCTCATCCTGATTAAGGATTCTTGGTAAATATTGTAATATAACTATTAATAATAATGCATTCTGATACATTGGAAGCTATTATGCCAAATAATTAGCTAAAGTATGCCATGAATGATACAGACGAGGAAATAGTGATACAGACACAGTAGCATGGTTTCCATGTGGTAGATACAATTTTATTTAAATTAACCAGTAATTTAGCTTGAGATAATAGCTTTCCAACATATATGTAGGGCAGTATCAGTGTGGATTTCAAGATAACTTCTGATTTATCAACCTGAAGTTATAGTAGGGCTTTATTTACATCCGCCCCTTGCATCAGCAAAGGACCGTCACCTAGATGGTCAAAGTCCTAGCCTCTTTCTTTGTATGGAGTAGGAGATTAAGGTGTTTCAGTCTCTGCAAAATGCTGAGGCTTGTATCCCAACTAACCTGCAATGTGCCTTAAAATTCCTCCATGGATCTTTTATAATTAAATCACTGACCTCCTCCCCAGAAACAGACCCATAGAGCCAAGAAAAGAGTTAAAACTAAAATCATAAAGCTGGTTGCCAGTTGTTTTGAATGAAAAAAAAAAGAAGGAACCTTTAAAACCAAGAAAAAGGCAATCAACCAAATTACAAACCTTTTAAAAGGTTTAGTACAACCATGTAAAAATAGAAAAAGGTTAGGAAAGAGCTATGAATTATGGACCTGGGAATAGAATCTTGGTTTGAAGGCAGAATCAGAGACTTTTGCTGTTGTACGCTTGCACGAGGCACTTCCACAGTGTGTGTAACGTTCTTTCTGTGAGCACGAAGGAGGCTCTGCCTATGTCTAGAGGAGAAGCTAGCGAATGAGTTTCTTTACCAGCTACTAGGGGTGTGCGACTAGGACCCTATTTGAATCAGATTTGGATTCGGCCTGAATCAGGGACAGTGATTCAATTAGTTGATTCAGATCACTGTCTCTGATTCGATTTGTCTGAATCCGAATCTGAAGTTTCAATGCTGATTCAGAGAATCAGCGATTCGGACATAGACACAGCTTTAAAAGTTTTTTCCACATACCTTGAGGTAGTAGGCACAGCTTGTGATCACTGCAATGTTGGGGCACATAGAGTGTCCCACGGGAGTGCAGGGGCCCTTCCACATGCTCAGTGGTGAACCCCTCCACATGCTCGGCAGTGAAAATACTTCTGGTCCACTTCCAGGTCTGCCAGGGAGTGCACTACCCCCCTCCCTGTGCCTCCCTGGCTTGGTGATCGGCCACAGGGGGACCCGGGGTGCCCCCCCCCCCAGACCCAGGAGGCACCAGTCACCAAGCCAGGGGGTACAGGGGGGCCTCCCACCATGCTCCCTGGTGGACCCAGAAGTGGACCAGAAGTGCTTCTGGTCCACTTCCAGGTCTGCTGCTGAGCATGCTGGGGAGCCCTCCATGCTTCTGTGGGATGCTCCATTCGTCTCAGCATTGCAGCACTCATGAGCCCCTGCTACCTAGAGGTATGTAGAAAAAACATTTAAAGCTGTCTCTATCTCTGAATCTTTCTGAATCTATCCTAATCGATTTGGAGGGTTCCAATTCGATTCGGAGAGATTAAAGGGTCCTCTGATTTAATTTGTATTTGGAGATTAGGCAACTGAATTGGGCTGAATCTCTGCTGAATCAAATCAGGGACCTTAGCTTTCCTGCCAGCTACCCTTCTCCCAGCTCCTACTTATAGGACTGTCCATTGTTTCTGAGCCCACACAAATAACCTGAGTAGCAAAATTTGCATTTTACACCTGCAGCCCTCTGAAGCACTATGACTTAAAAGGGTGCAAAAGGAAGCAGAAAATACTAGAATATGCAATATTACCACACAGTAAGTTGTATCTTATGAATATGTATCAATTCCCTATTTTCTAGAGTTCTTAGTTTCTATCCTGAGCTACTTTCAGTTCTGTTTAATACATGTGGCTATGTGTATAGTAAAAAAAATTATGGCACATTTTTGGTGAATATGAATCATGACTTCTACAGGGAAGTTTCAAGCTTTTGAAGTTCGTATTAAATGAAACACTGACCACTGATGAGTGTAAGGTTTTATGTTGTGCTCCATATGAAATATATACAACCTAGGATTCTTCTTTACTTTAAGCAGGTACAGGTGCCATGACTGATTTACATGAAGAGTTCATAGAAAAGTTCAAGAGAGGGGGTGGCAATATTTTGATTGGCATAAAAGATGGTATGTTTGTAATTTTAATCAAATTTAGAATTAAGACATACTTCAAATAATATGTCAGAGTAATGTTACTGAGTTTAAAATTTAATGACAACCGCTGTCATTATTAGTTAAGTATAGCCATTGTGCCTGAGGCAATAAATGATGACACCTCAGAACATGCAGAAACAAAGAGCTCAAGTATTTAAAGAAAAGGGAGTGACTATAAACTTAGTTAAACACAGGAATGTGACCTGGGCATAATGTATTTACTAAACACAGAGGCAATTGTATTTTGGACAGATGACATAATTGAATACAACATTATTCTTTCTTATTGCTGTAGCGTTTGGATTTTAGTACACTCAGATACACATTGCCATAATTTATTGTTTTATATGTAATTTCATTAACCATAAATATTTAGTCATAATGCATAAAATATATTTTAAGACTATTTTCAACTTACAGTTCTCTAGCACTGAAAAATGTTACATTCTAACAATTAAAATAAGCATTCAGTATAGACTAAAATATCCATATTTTCTCCTTACTAGTTTAAAAAAATATTTTTAAGAATTAAGAATTAATTAGGAATTATTGCTCAATTAATCTCCACTCTACCCAGTGGGTGAGACCTCAGCTGGAATACTGTGTCCAGTTTTGGGCACCACACATTAAGAAAGATGTAGGCAGACTAGAGAATCTGGAAGAGAGCAACAAAAATAAAAAAGGTTCAGAAAACATGGCTTATGAAGAAAGAGGGAAGAATTTGGGTTTGTCCACACCAATGGTGCTTAATCTATTGGCCCTGTGGGGCTGGTACCTGGATTGGGTCCCACATGCTTGGATCCAACCTTGTGGCTCATGAATCCCACCTCCCACTGCTCTGGCTCTGCTCTGCGTACCCAGTCCAGCACGCAGGGCCATTCTATGAAGCTGGCAGGGCTCCCTATGGTTCTGGAAATTTGGCAGCAGGGGAATGGCAATTAATGCTGTCCCTGCTTCCAAGCCACTAAATTTCTGGACTGGTGAGGAACCTGGCAGGCCCAATAACATGGCTCAGTGAGCCAGATCTGGTGCATGGGCCAGAAGTTGAACACCCAAGTTTAAACTGAGGAAACATGATAACAATATTTCAATGTTGCTATATAAAGAGGATGGTAATGTAGTTTACCTTGGCCACTGGAGAAAGGACCGGAGGAAATCATTATTTGCAACAAGAAAGATTAGGTTGCATATTAGGAAAAAAATCTAATTGCAAGGGTGGTGAAATAGGCAGCCCAGGGAAGTTATGGAGACCCCCTAGCTGAGAAAAGCTTAAACAAGCATTTATCAGGGATGGTTTGGGTGTGCTTGATCTTGCATTGATGCTGGAGTTTGGTTTAGATCAGGGCTGTCCAGCTGCAGGTCTGCAGACCACATCCAGCCCTTGAGGGTTTAACATGCAACATCCAGGCTCTTGCCTGGCTGTCACTCTTCACATTGCTCTTACTATTGCAGTTGTTTGGGTCTCTGGGGCTGAAATGTATGGCAGGAGGGGGCCCAGTGACCTTTCTGCCCACTTAGCATGGGCGGAGGGATGTTTATGCTGCCTGTCTAGTCTCAGGGTGTCCCTATGATTTGCAGCCCATACTGTATAACCTGGAGACCCATTACCAGGCAGCATGCAGCTCCTGGTTGCTTAAAAGTTGAAAAGCCTTGAACTAGATCGTCTCTTGAGATTCCTATCTTCCTCATGTTTCTATAGTTTTATTACTCTAATTTCAAAAATGTCATTCTGTAAAAAGAAGGGTGTGGAAAGAGGAGAAAACTAAGAGAGAGAGAAACTGAAGGTGACACAAAAGAGAGCTGTTGTGGCAACATTATAAAATCCCTTTACATTTGTCTTTTAATTGTATTTCTTTTCTTATTTGAAGAAAAAAATTGTGATAATTCAATATTTGTATAGGTTGTTGAATGAAGCATGCAGAATAAACATGAATTAAATGGATATGTGATAAAAACAATGAAAAACAATAGTTTTATATAGTATATTAAATTTACTGTATTTAATAGTATTTAATAAATTATATTATATGTAGCATATGGAGTATACTGTATTTTAAAATATACTTTATATAGTTTGAAACTGTGTCATGAAATGCAGGCATACCAATTTTGGCTTAAATCAGAACAGATTTCATAAGCTACCCCAGGTATTACCTAATATATTGATAGGAAATGACAAAGGAAAATTTCACTACTGCAAGGAATAACATTAGTTATTCGGTACCTGATATTATTCCCTCCAAACTAACCTGTAATATGTAGCTCACCAAGATACTAAATAACATTTTTGCAGTGGAAGGGATGTGTTATGAATCAAACTTTAAACTCAATGTATGCCTCTTCCACAAAAAAATAGACACTTTTCACCATCCATGTTCACTGAGGTGCATCTATAATCTGAATTCCCGTGCAACTCCAGAAGGAGGAGTGAGTCCAGTTGTATCTCTATTCCCTCTTACCATCTGGGGCTGTAGAATAGCAACCCTGTAGTACCTGTTTATCTGCACACTGTGCCTTTTTAGTCTTGTATGTGTTTATTTGTAGAGAAAGTGGGAGAGAATAAAATCAACTATAGTTGGTGACATGCAAACAAAACAAAACAACGTTTGTGTTGGGGGCTTGTTTTCCATGACTGAAACAAAATCCAAAACTTGCTTCCCCTATGATATATCTATCTCACTTAATATGGTATACTCAAGATGCTTTTCTTGCTTGGTTAGTAGGTGTATCTTCAACTGATGGTCAGTTTTTTCTTATTCTCCAGAAGGTCCATGTTTAAACATTTTCTGTACAATTAAAGTTAACACCTACTGAACTAAAGCACTGAGCTCACTTATTGAAAAAAAAAACTTTTCATCTGCTGAGACTAGCAGAGCATTTAAATGCCTTTCCTAGTAAACTGAAAGGAGGAAAAAAGAAAATCTTTTCTTCTGTGAGCACAGATTTCTACCTCCCCTGTACTTAGTAAATGAGACATAAATTTCCTCAGACCGTTCAACCAAAAGGTAAATCACAGCAGAAAATAGATCCTGATGCTCTGGAGAAAAAACTGGTCTTCAAGCTTTTATGGCATTATTTGAGGTGGATATTCCAAACAACTTCTTAAATTTATTTTTTCAGGGAAAAAAACTCATCCTAAAGTCTACAGATGCACTTTGCTCATTTTTAGGTGCTCTGTCAGAGTATAAATACCTTGATTTGGGGCAAGGTAACAGAATTTCTTGAGAAACTCTCTTAAGAAGTTCCAGGGAGGAACTGAGGTTTGTTGTGTCTGACGGACACTTAGATTACAACTTTGTCTTAGTTTTGGTACAGGCTTTGTTAGAGGTGCTGGATACTTATGGAGATGGGCAACTGGTACCTCCTGAGTCTGGGGGGCCTGTGCCCCCCCCAGCAGCCAGTCAGTGACTGGAGGGGATCCCCCCACAGCCAATCTCACCAACCAGGGGTTTCCCCCACAGCTGATCGTACCAATTGGCACTCCCGCCTCCCCCCCTCCGCCTGTTACCTAAACAGGGAGTACTGACTGTCAGGGGGTACACCAGCACTCTCAGGGGTGCACCAGCGCTCTCAGGGGGTACACCCTACACATCACCACTGCTTATGGAATATTTGCTGGATACTGTAGCCCTCCATTGCCCCAGGCAGGACTTCCAGAAGACTAAAAGAGGTCCAGACACAAATTGAGCGCCTCCCATTTGAAGGCTGTGAAGTCTTTAATACAAGAATTAAGCCTTCATCTTTTGAAAGATGTAAGGACCATTCCTAGGAGTTGGTAAAGTTGCAGAAAGCAAGCATGCCAAGTTTACAAAGACGGTGTTATTATGCTGAACGTACCCTGCTGTTGAGTAGTGTCTTTAAGCACTGTGCTGCTTTTTGCTGGTCCTCCAGGTAAAGTAATGAACACGGATCCTGGTTTTCTCTGATTAAAAAAAATGCCAAGTTTTTGGATTAAAAAAATTAACCCACAATCCACATTTTTCTGTGATTAAAATGAAAGACCGCTAGACCTCTTCTCCTCCTTCTTTTGGAGACTGTCTTTCATTTGAGAGGATCTTGGAATCAAATTGCCTTAGATTTCTGAATCTGAGAGATTATAAATACAGAGTATTCCATTCCATTCCATTTCCCCTGCCCCTTCCCACCTCCCCCCCACTATTTTTTTTAGCAATCTTCTCACTTGAAATACTTCTAAAATAAGGAATACTCCTGGAGTTCAGAGGAAATGGGGGATTAGTTAGAATATGTTCTAATCCAGAAGAAGAAAGGGAATGTGTATCCACTCATATTTGAGATGTCTCAGCAAGCTCATCCATCATTTCAAATTTAGAATGGTAGCCCAAATCACCATTTGCCATATCTAGATTCCCAAAGTTGTCTCACAGCAACTCAACAGTTCCATTTGTCTTATCTACATCTCATCACTACTGTGGATCTCAGGATAAACAAAGGAACTTCATGATTGTTGCCAGCCCAGGAAATAGAAATTATAAAGTCTGTGTTAGATCCACAGGAGAGATTCAAGAACATATTAGATCTCTTCAAACAGCAGAAATCTCATCCACAAATATCTGTAAGATCTCATTTCACATTCCCAAATCATATAGATTCATGCATTTAGATCAGAATGCCAGACTTGACATAAGCTTCATGCTTGAATTTGTGCCCCAAAAACATCACATGTACACAAGGGTGCAGGTTCCTTGCTAAAGTGATGAAAGACATGGAAAAGACCCAGGCATATAAAGGAGTACCTTTTCCCCTCACTTCTGTCTGACAGAATGCTGGACATGGATGCTTCCATATCTGGGTAGGAAGCTCAACTAGACTACATACAAAACCAAAGTCTCTGAACTGTTGAAAAGACTAAGAAAAATGTTGTAGAACTCAGGGAAATTCACCTAGTATACACAACATCTCTTTCGTGCTAAGTGGGCTGAAAATGTAGCTCAAGATAGTCAATGCTGTAACAGTATTATGTCAACAGAGGTCTAAGCACTCATTCCATCTTTGCAAAGAAACTGTTCATCTGTGGTCCGTTTATCACCATATTAAGCCAGAATCTTTGCATCTACAAGAGTTACAGCCTGGCTTAGCAGACTAGTTCAACAAAGAGTCCACAGATATGATCTCTTCCAACTTCTCAGGTACTCTTTTAATAAACTGTAAGGAATGACACTTGTCTACCAAGGTAGGAGTACTAGGCCTTTCTTTTAGGGCTGTTAAACACACAGTAGGAGCATCTACATGAGATGTTACATCACCACAGTGACGAGCTAATGTCACTATACCTCCTTGCTATGGCAATGTACTACCGGGCATGAACTGTGATGCTGATGCTACTGTGCAGTATTTTATTGCTCCTGCACTGTAGCTGCTAAATATAGCCATGCGGCATCATGACTGCACAGTAATGCTGGTTACTGCGCAGTCATTTAGTACTTGCATAGCTGTGCCCACTTGCTCATACTTGTCTCATGTAGACATGCTCACTTGTTTAAGTACTATGTGACTGGACAGTAACAGTTGCACAGTCTGCCGCATGTGTAGATATGCCCAGTATTAGTCATACCATTTGGTGACAGACTTCTCCTGGCTCCCAACCTAGAACAGTTTCACTTAGCCCAAAGGAGGTGAGAACCACTATGACTGATTATTAAGTCCAATCTTGCATTTTAGCTCTGTGCTGTACAAGAAACTTGAGTGGAGCCTGGGATCACATTTAGTGCAATTGGCATTTACAGAGCTTCATGGGACTGAAACCTGTTTGCTACAGACCGACTATTCAGGGATTTTAGCAGCTAGCAAAACCTTATTTTGTACATGCACACCCATTACCCATATTTGGCTAAATCTAGATGGATTTTCACAGCAAGTGCCAAAGGTCACAAAACTATACCTTGCCAATGTTAGTTCCTACATGTGCCTTAAAGATGGCTGTTTCAAAACTGAAAAAAACAGGAAAGTCATGAGTTCTTGCATGGATACAAGCAGCCTCTGAAAGAGAGCAAGTATACTCATATGAGACAGAAAACCAAAAACTGCCCAGAATGTCAAAGGCTTTAAAATTAAATCCATTTTAGGTTGGTAACAGATTGCCAAAATGCCAATGGCTATTCAATGGCCACCATTAAATTAGTTGATTTATTAGCTTTGAACATAAGTTGCTATAAATCAGTGTAGCTCTACTGGAATCAACTGAGCTAACCCAATTTACGCTACCTGAGGATCAGGCTATAAATTTAGGCCCCTGCTACACATTCCATATATTACACAATTAACTGGTTAATTGCACAATAAATTTATACCAGCCACACATTCAAAGAAAGACCCACCACAAGTGCAAAATAATTATCAAGATGTGTACTAATTTAGACCATGATTGGGTTTATCTGATCTAGGAAAGGGTTACCCAATCTCCTAACTGCCTGTATGCATTTGCAGTGAAGTACCAAAGCTGTGCTATTTTTACCATTCTGACCCAGACTGGGCTATTGTGGTGAGATCCCCACACCCACAGACTGGCTAGCACCCTCCCGCCAATTCCAACTGCCCCTTGCCCCACCCCAAGTTACTTGCACAGCTCCCAGGAATGGCAAGTGGCTGTATGTGCTGCTCCTGGTCTACATTTAAGCAGCTTAAAGTAATCCATGTGAAAGTAGACCAGGTGCAGCAAACATCTGTACAAACCCTGAGAATATTGGTTTGGAAAACAAAACTTCCTAATATGTAAAGTTTTGTTTAGATTCAGTGTAGGTATCAATGTCCTTGAGAAAAGAAGTTTTGCCGGTTTTTTAGAATTAATGCTGATTGTTTTGAGAAGCAGTGCTATTTTATTTTGGTAGTTTTAATGGCAATAATATATATATAGATGGGTTCTTTATATTCTGTAATAAAATAAGTTCTATTGTTTTTGATGGAAAAGAATTATGAATTAAAACCCAGTCTTGAAAAATACAATAGTGTTGTTCATTTTAACATTTTCCAGCACTAATAAATGTAATGAGATGTTTACCTTTTCAAAGTGATATGAAGTGATCTATGCTCCTTCTGTATTGAGACATGTGCCCTGCCCACTCCTACTCCATGCATGCCAGATTCCACAACAAGAGCTACCTTAGCGATCCTGAGAGTGGGCCCAGAGCCACTCTTTAGAACATCTGAGACATACTGCTTATTCTTTACCATTTTACTTGAATACAAGACAAGGTTTTTTTCTCCCAAACAGCATGGGAAAAAAACTCTCATCTCACATTCACAAACAAGGACACATTATTTAATAAATTGTCTGTCCCCCTTCAAAAAAGATGCAGATGTTCCTTCCACACTGCAACTGGGCCTGGAGGCACTGCAATACCAACCCAGCACCAGGAGGGCCAGAGCCAGCTCTGGCACCCTCCCTTTGGTGCCAAAAATGTTACATTTGATCTTAGCCAAAAAAACTGAATTGCTGATGGGAACCTAACACAAGAATAGGTTATAGTGAAGCCCATCTAAATAAAATATATAATAATGCCCATTGAACGCAGACCCCCTCAGTGGTCACTCCTTTTCAAGTCAGCGTGCTGCTACATTGCATATCTTTTGACTTCCTCTTCACTCCCATAGCTGAACTACACCTTTCTTTCCCATTTCCAGTGATTCCTGATTCTTCACCAGGCTTAAATGTCTGGCAAATATCACAAAATGGGGCCCCAAACAGTTCACCTCTCTCATCCTGTCACATATGATTATAACAAATATATACACAGATGAGGCACAGGGCAACATGGTCTGCCCTTCAGGAGTTGGAGCTGGACCATGTTGCCCTGTGCCACATCTGTGTATACATTTTTGGAGGATCCCAGGACTCATAGCAAGAAAACCCAGTTCCAGTGAGTGGGCAGCAGAGGGCAAGGGAGCTAAGTCACCCCCCACATTTATTTTCCCTGCTGTAGTAGTAGGAGGGTCACAAATTCAAGGCAAGCCTCCAATAAATAGATTTTATACCTGGAAAATTATAGCAAATGTATTAATTTTCCATATATAGAATTTAATTATTGGGGCTCATCTTGTATTCAAGTAAATTGGGTACTTACACAACTCCCATTTATGTTAATGGAGCTAAAAAATCAAAGACGATTTTTATTTGGATTTATTGGATTTAAGCACTTAATGATCACTGAATAACTATAAACTTAGTGGTTTAAAATCAGATTATTATTTTGGAAAATATGGATTAGACTAAACTGTTGCTGACAAAAATATTGTCTTTACTGGCATATTCTGTGACAAGGTATTTCCTATAACTGGCCTTCCATATAAAAATACACTGCATTCATTAAGGCTTCAAGTTTATTGCTTTTACCTGCAAATGTATTTTATGTACAGACCATCCTCTTAGGAATCCAAAAAAGGTGTGGTAAGGAAACCAACTGTTAAAGTAGAATAAAAACACCTTTTGGGTAATGTGCTATCAGATGTGAACCTTAAAACAATGTAAAAAAAAGGTGCAGGCATAATTTTTCTGAGACTGAAGAGATGAGAAGCACTTGATTTTTGTAGGTGAGAAGTGAAATGTTCCTCTCTGATTACTGATAGAGGCATGCTAAGGTGAATTTTAATTATGACTAAATTGTGGTATTACTCTTTCATACCCTGAACATCTGTTCCCTTCAGGAATGATGATTTATGCAGGCTATCAGTGAAGACAGCTTGCTACAGCTTATGTCACGGTTAGTGGGAAGCTGGTGGTAGTATTTCAAAAAATACTATATGGAGGAAGGCCAGTGTGTGTTATTAAGGTAATACGGAAGGGGAGCATGATGTGTCCATTTTTAATTTTGAAGCCAAATATTGACTTTTACGGTTTTTTTCTGTTTTCTTCCAGACCATCTGTCATTAATGAAGAAAATAATCTGGACAGTGAATGGTTTGGTTTTTCCTGCTGGTGTCAAGAGAAAGAAAACCAACCCTGTACTTCCCTGTGGCATGAAGAGGCTTGTTGAGAAGTCCTCACTCAGAATTTTGGCATTTAAAAATTGCACAGGGCAGGATGGCTATGAGATAATTGCAGAACAGAATCAAATTGAAAAGGTAAATTTTATTACAAAATCAAAAATATCCTGAAAATAAAATACATTTGGCCTCAAATCTCAATGTTCTTTCTTTTTATTTCAACAAATGGTTTGATTAGATTATTAATTTGAGAATAGATATATTTCTAAAGCACTTAAAATATGTCTTCAAAATTACCAGAATCAAGAATCATTACCATGTTCCTAAAATCAGACGGAACCCAAAAACCCTTTTTATCAGCTAAAGACATTTTAAATTCTTTTGTGGATGTTTAATAGCTCCTGGGCTAATGTGCTTTGTTAATATAGGTTCCTTATACCAATACCTGCTTAAATAATCAGAGAAATCCATAAGTGCCTAGCTTTCAAGACACAGGGGTAAAACATATAAATCACATTGTCAGCATTCCTGTTTTTTACTCCATGTTATTTTTGAATTAAGTCTGATAAAGTAATTTTTAATTTTCACAGCCCTGGGGCCTGATTCACCTCCCGCTGAGACTTTGGAAAGATTTCCATTGCGTGCAATAGACTTTGAATGCCTGAAGCATTAACATTCCAATTATCCTGTTTTGTGAATTCCATTGAACTGGTTAACAAATCTCTCTAGGACAATTGTAACTTTAAATCATTAAAATACTTCATATACAAGGAATATCATATGTAGGCTGAGAAAGAAAGATCAAACCTCTTTCTGTTTTTCTGACTATTATGGTGTACTAGATAGCTTCCTACAATTGGTGTTTGATACAGACTGGGATTTTAAAGGTTACGGTATGTCCTTCATGAATCAGTGTTTACTAGAGGGGCTGTGTAGTCTCCATCTTTGGAAATTTTTAAGAACAGGTTAGACAAACAGTTCTCTGGAATGCTGCAGATTGGAATAATCCTGCCTTGAACAGGGACTTGAGCTAGATGACCTCCTGAAGTTCCTTTCAGCCCTATTTTTCTGTATTTTTTTTTATTCCAAGACCACTCAGTGAGTTGTAGTCTTGCTATATCCAGCCATAGAGAAGAATAAATTTAATTGGAAGCAGATGTCCTTATTCCTTCTATGCACATATTGCTTGTTTACATGGAATACGATGTTTCAGCTTTTTATTAAATATATTAAAATATATCTTAACTGCTCTTTATTGCTTTTCTCCATTTGTTTATTCATTTTCTGCTTTCCATATTTCAAAATTACAGGGACTAACTGTCCACTTTCCTTCAATTTATTTCCTCATCCTCCTTCCTTCTCTTGGTGTTTTATTTTTCACCCGTAACCTCTATTTTACCCTCTTCATCATTTTGTCTCTTGCAAGTTCTCCTTCACTTTACAGTCACAGAAGATAGCTGTGGCAGACAAGTCCTATAAGCTCTTTGTGCTCCTCTTCTACATTTTTATAACACTGGTCTGCCCTTTGCCATGAGGACAAAGCTAGCTATTATATTAGAAAACACCATAGAAATATAATTTGAATAGTGTGTCCAATATTATTTTAATATATGTCTATAATTTGAATATATTTTTCTATCATTTGAATGGTGTGTCCAATCTTATTTTAATATATCTCCATCCCTATATCTCAGCATCCCCTACAGTCACTTCAATTCATGCTAAATACCAGGAAACAGAATGGAACCCTAAAGCACGTAGTAGGAGATATCTTTAGGTTAAAATCATTTTCTTTATATACTCCACTTCAGGAATCAGTTCTGCCACTTGAGAACAGTCTCATTTGCCAACCTTGTGATCAGCAACAGCTTGTCTAAGACATTAAAGACTCCTGAAGTGCTGAAACATAATCAAGTAGCGGAAAATCATCAGCCACTTTAAACAGTTTTGCCACCATGGCGCTCCTTCTCTGTGACCTTCCTTATGAAAAGGTTGAAGGTGTTCACAATAAGAGGCTAGTTACAGATATTTAAAGAAGAAGGAGTTATATGAAGAAGAGGAAGAAAATAGTTAAAAATATATTGGACGAGCTTCTCCAAGATTACGGCCAAATTAACTCCTAAGTTGAAAAAGCCTGGGAGCCCACCAGGAGCTGGAAAAATGGTATCTCAGGGTACATATAAACCTGCAAAGCAACAATAACTTCAAAGCTTGTAGGACTTTATAGTTCATTAAAAGAAATAACAGCAACAAAATTCCAAGTGCACAGATGTGAAGAAGCACAAACATGACACCTAGGTGAAAGACACGACATAGCTAGTTTTAAATAAGTCTTTCTCACTACTCTCGAGCAAGTAGTTTTCTGAGAAGGATGAGCAACAAGACAGGAACATAGCAAGAGCTGGGTTAGTGTACAATGTACTTTAGATCTTGATGGATGATGCAACCCTTTCAGAATTGTTATCTACCAGTGCACATTAGGGCACTTCTAAAGCTACTCAGACTTGAATTAGGGAATGGAAGAGGGGGAAAAAACCTAAAGAAAGACAAAACTTCATGGATAATGTGTTTTCCTTGTTATTACATTCATTATAATTCCTTGTCAGAATAACCATTAAGTTTGGTGCCTGATTATTCAGAACAATTGTTATTATTGGGGTAAGAGACATTTCTTTATTGTTATAGATCAATGTGGAATTTGTATTTTCAACATGTTTTTGATAATTGGCAAGAACACCTTTTCCTCAGACTATTAAGCTACGTTTTTCTATATGGACACCTTGAAAAAATACGGCTTAGGATCTTCAATTTAGTGGCTTGGAATTTGCATGATGTGCACATAATGTTGTCAGTACATTCCTTTTCTTACTTCTGTTCAGCATTTTCCTGAACAATGACTTTTCCCAGGTCAAAGTATCGCCACTTCTGTCATCAGAAAAGTAACCTGCGTGCTATCCATCTTAGACTTCTTTCAGAAAATGACAGATAATTTCACTGGCATTACTTTTGTGACAGTTTCAGCTTGATGATTCAACTTTTTAGTGTACGTCAAAATTGTTTTCAATGTACATTATTGCACAATATGAAAATTCAACTATAGTTGGCTTACATTCTCGGTTATCATGGTTACTACACAAATTGAAAAACTATGCTGAATATTAAAACATTCATTATTTTAAAAGCATGTGTTGCACACTGATATTTAAAAGAACTCTATCAAAATGATATATATTAAATAATTGAATTCACCTTCAGACTAAATATTATATATCATAAGGATTTTTTTTTAAATAACAATTTTTAAAATTTAGTATAAATTTTTATACTTTTAAAAATTAAAAATACCCTGATTTTTTTTAATGTTGCTGGAAAGTAATTCTGTAGAATTGTCATGGTGGTTTCATTGCCTTGCTAATCTTCTAGTATGTTTGTATAGGCCTGGGAATTCAGGTTTGACAAACTTGGTGCTGCCTAACCTAGCCATCCTAACCTAACAGTCATGATAAAAGAGAAGAAACACAGGTTTATAACAAAGTAGGGCTGGACAGGACTTCACAAAGTTTAGTTCAACTCCTTGGTCAAGGCAGGATCACCAGTGGCTAAACCATCCCAAACAATGCCTGTCTAACCTACTCTTGAAAATTTCTAAGGAAAACTTTTACTCTATGCTGTTTCTGACCTTCCCTGTCTTTGATGCACCTCTGCTTGTCACCTGGTAACTGCACCTGTTTGCGAAGATTGAAGTAAAAAAGGCATTAAATACTTCAGTCTTCTTTGCATCATCCATAGCTAGATTGCGTGTCACATTCTCTAAGGGACCTTTGGTTTTTTCCAGTCTTCTTGTTACTTTTGACACACCTATAGAATTGTTTTTGCCTTCCTAATTTTCTCCCTGCATGCCTGTGTGATACTTTTATGTTCTTTCCTAGTAGTATGACCACATTTCCAGTCTTTATAGGTTTCCTTTTTGAGTTTCAGCTCATTGAAGAGGTTGCTGTCTAGCCAGGCTGTCCTCCTGTTGCACTTCCCAGTCTTTCATTGCATCAGGATAACTAGCTCCTTAGAAGGGCCCCCTTAAAGTACAGCCAGCTCTCCTGGATTCCTTTCCCCTCCTCAGACTTACCCCAGCAGGGGATCCTGCCTGTTACCTGAGTTTGTTACAGTCCACTTTTCTGAAATCCAGTGCCTGTATTCTGCTGCTCTTCCTCCTTCCTCTCCTTAGGATCTTGTGTGCTATGACTTCATGGTCAGTGGGTGCACAAGGGTGCAGAACCTGTGGAGCCATGTGGCTAGGTAGCAGCCAGCCCGTCACAATCTATATGTGTGTTTTGTTGCATTTATAAATCTGCCATAAGACAGTCCATGACTACTATCTTACAGCAGAATTTATTGCATCCTAATACCGGCACATACGTAGACTGTGGCACTTTACTGTGGAGCTAGTTAGTCAATTCCTCAGTAAACCACACATGTAGATGCACCCACTGTCACCCAAGTTGCATGCAGATGAGAAGAGAAAACATACTTTAGGTATTTGACCTTGCACGTGGAAAACATTGTATGTGAAACTGCTTAGTTGTGTTAGTATGTAAAAATGAATCAAACTAGATTTTGTATTGATTATTGGGCTTCTAAATATTTTTACAGTTAAATATACCATTCCTTAAAATCCGGAACACTTTGGATATGTTGAATTAGGTTCAACATCAAACCAATTAAAACCCTGTAAGGGAGGCAAAAGACTCTTCAGGTGAAGGCAAAAATGACATTACTTCACCTTCCTCCCCATTGATTCTAGGGACCAAAGGGGCAACTACTTGAAATATAGTGAAGGCTTCCCAGAATTTCTGACCATGATTTTTTCTATCCCTTTGCTCTGTTGAAGCAAACTCCATTGAGTAAGACCAAGGCTATAGTCTGTTAGCTGAACATCAGCTGGAAATAGTGGTGAGCAAGATTGATTACACCAAAATCTGAGAACCAAGAACTAGAAGCTCCATGAGAGCTCATTAAGTCTTACAATTGAAAGGAAATTTCTACTTCCATCTAGCAGCAACTGTTATTTTTCATCTATTGCTAGCTGTTATTTTTACAGAGGTGATAAAAATACCATCACATTTTAAGATGATTTTCAGAAAAGTTTAGGAAATGAAGAAAAAAATTGGGAAACACCTTTACTAAAATTCAGTTGCAAGGCTTTCAAGCCAATGAGTTCTGGAAAATTCCACAAATGCTTTTGTTTGTGTGATATTGGACTGAGGAGAAAGCAAGATGAAAATAAATCTGAGTACTTTAATTGAAATCCACTTACGGAACATATAATTAGATAAGGATAATGTTGGATATTTAGACATAACTTAAACTGCTGTTTGCTGTACCTTGCAAATTCCCTTGCTGAATTTGTTAATGAATATATAAAATTATTGCAGAAATAGAAGGAATCATTTGCAATAGAGACATGCTTGTGAATAGCATCTTAAATGTTAGTATAGTTTTCATTATCCACAACTGATCATTTTCTAAAATAGGGTCAAGTCCCTCAGGATTTCTGCATTTCCACTGAAAATGTTCTTGAATGTGTTCAATCTTGACAATGCAAGTTTATTCAAGTTTATTCTCAAAGACATTTGGATAAAAAAGACAGTGTACTGCCATCTGAACTTCTACCTTCACTAGAATTATATTATCTCCAAAAAGTTAAAGATTACTTAACATTAGTGACCTAGATTAATATGAAAGCAGCCTCCATTTTCTAGTTTAGATTTCTAGTTTTACATTTACTGGAAGAATTTAATTATGGGTGGGGAGGGTAGTGGATGTGACCTAGGTCCCATTTCTCCCCTTCCACAAGTATCAAAAAGGGAATCTACGGGTGTGTTTTTACTCCTTTCTTTTCTTAGAGGGCTCATTTGCTCCATTTATTTCAGTCCTAATAAGATGTTCTTGTGTTGTACTGTACCTCTACCTTATCCCAATACCCATGTGTGTACATTCCATATTTTAATAAAAGAAAGCCACTCTTTATGCAGTTCAGTTAACTAATATCTGATACTAACATTTACTTTCTCTTACACCATCTATCTTATTTTATGGTTTGTAATAGCTTTTGAGTCAGAATGTATATGTATATCATAGAGAAGCTTCAGTCTCCACGTAAGTATTAGGTCAGTAGTACAATATGAAAACTTGGTTATGATGATAGTATTATTGTAATTTAAAAAAAAAATCAAATTTCCACCACTGGAATGATGTAAATTTAACTTAAAGTTGTCATAGAATAATGTAATCAGAAAAGTAGGGCTGGAATGAACTTCTAGAGGTCATCTAGTCTATCCCCCTGCCTGAGGCAAGATCATCCACATTCCAACCATCCTATACAAATTCATTGTCTAACCTATTTACAAAACTACACAGTCAAGCCCAACACAGCCACAAGACATAACACCCTAACCTAGCACAAGCAAGCAGGAGAATCACAGAGACCAACATCCTGCTACTGCAAAGATTGTTAAAATATACTGGAGAGATCCAAGGAAGAGAGACCCCTCTACAGAGGAAGTCACCCCCCCCCCAAAGTCTGTACCAATCTGACCATGGGGTAAAATTCCTTCATGATCTCCAGATATGGTAATTGGTCTGAAACTGAGGGAGGGACAAGACCCTGTGGCCAGGAAACTCCAGGTGTTAGTCCCAGCAGCAGTGTTGGCATACCCTAGTCAAAATCCCCAGCTGGGGCCACAGCCAAAATCCAATGCTTGAGGAAAGTAAAGAAAACCCTCCTGACACATGCTGCAGAAGGAAGGGAAAAAATTACTTCCTGGCTTCATGTGGCAAACAACAAAGCCCAGAAGCATGGGAAATGCCCATAGTAGAAACATAGGCATAACTTTTCTTAGATCATCCTGACCAGTGCTTATCCAACCTCTTCTTGAACATCTCCACTGATGGAGATTTCATAACTTCACTAGGCAGCATAGGCAGCAGAAGGGGGGACTAAATGGGCTTACCCTGCAAACATGGGACAGTGGTAGGACTGCCATCACTTGCCCCAAGCACAGCATGGCGCACCCCCCTGCTCTGGGAAGAGCCCAGAGCAGCCCTAGCCTCAGCCCGCAGTGGCAGCCTGCCTCCCCCCACACAGATCTGTGGGCACATGCCTCACATGCCCTCCCAGGGTGTGCACAGTGGCAAGAGCTGCCAAATAATTTTTTCTCCCTCCGCCTATCCCAAGCAGTCTATTCCACTGTCTCATTGTTCTAACAGTGACATTTTTCCTGATACCCAGTCTAAACCTACCTTGTCATAAAGGAACAACTCAAGATTCTTCTGACAAAAGAAGGGTATTTCTAGTGGTATAGTATCTATCTTGCCAGATTTACATCTGCTTACCCCTACAGGGGGAGTATTGAGGAGTGTTGAGGAGGGCTAAGGACATGTCAAAGGCTAAAATGGGTCAAACCAGCCTCTTAAAATAGCCTAAATTAGAAGCTGGCTTCAGACTTGAAGTAAGTGGTACAGCTGAGGATCAAACTTTTAGGTATTCCTTGAAATACTAATGTTTTAATATATTGTATGTTATCTATTTTATGTACATATTTACATTATATTTTTCATTGGCTTATAAACAACTTTTAGTTATTGATACTGATCATATCAAAACCCTAATTTTTCAAAGTATATTTTTATCACTTTATCCTATTTCAGATTTTGTAAAAAGTATTTCCTTACATTTTTTATGTCACATTTTTTTCCTGCTTATCTTGAATCATTTTTTCCAATTGACAATATAGGACATATATTTGATCATACTTAGTATAGATTTTGATGTATGGACCATAATATTCACAGTTAGATTTAGTATGAGGACCAAATAGTGTTTACTTAGTCTGTCTCTGTGTTTTGGTCTCTCCAAGAATCGCTAGCTTTACATAATTAATTTAATCCATTTAAACATTATGTTAATAAATTATTTAGATCATAGATTTTAAGTATATATTTTTCATGATTTTCCATGTTCTTAATATGTGTGTTAAATAGGATAGCACTTTAATTAGGTGTAGTAAAGGCAGTTCTTATATTTTTATTAAGTTTTTAGATGAATGCACAATGAAAATGAATCTTACTTCACCAGCAAAATCTCTCTACAACATACATGGAGAAAAAATTGAAAATATCATAAATGGTAAGTAGAAATATATACATCGCATACAAGTGTTTGTAAATTTGGGGCCTTATTTGCCTAATTCGGGAATTCAAAGTAGACAGATGGATGGCTGAAATAAAACTGAGACTAGCCTGTAGGCAATGCACAGAATTCCACAAATTACAGAAACTCAGGAAATAAATATGCTGATATAACTATTGCCAGGATCTTAAATATACTTTGTTTTTATAATTTTGTTCTTCTTTCAGTGCATAGATCCCTACTTAGTATGTGTGCACCCAGTGCACCAATCAGAGCTTTCTCTTGAAGTTTCTTTTGGGTCAATGCATTCTCCCTGCATATTTTTTTCAGGCCCTTGGCACTACCTTTAAATACTGAAGTCATAGAGTCCTTTAAATGTTGAAGTAACTGAGCCGACTATACTTTTGTTCTTCAGTCTGGCACTGATGGTGGCACCCTAGCTACATACTGGCAGCATTGAAGATATATAGAGAGGCAAGAGTGGCCACACCCTTCCTTTTTTGCAAGCTAAGATGTAGTTATGGCACCAGTAACATTTGAAACAGCATCAGTATCCACTGCAACCTCTCCTTTAATACCATGATCTACGTACCAATGTATCTTAGTGCCAACTACAAGGAATCTCCCTCTACCAGTTTCATTGTGGACTCAAGTGCCCACAGCAACAGTATGTTTGGTATCAACTTCAGTAGCAATCTGGGAACCAACTTGTCTCCATTCCATTTTATTCTGCCCCAGCTGTCCCAATAAATTTTCGCTTTCATTCTTGGATTTGGAACTATTACCTGATAGATCTAAGAGGCCTGTAGTCTCAACCTTTATTTTAGATTTGGGAAGTGTTTTGCTCCAGGTATAATAGGCAAACTCATAGTTATTGGTCCAGAATTAGGTCTCTGTGTAGTTTGAATCTGGTACAAGAAGCTCCAGTCTCTTAAAATATTTAATCCTTCTCTCCAGATACAGCTCAAGACATCTTCCTTCCTTCCTTCCGCTTTGCATGCCTCAGACCAGGCTCACTTGGAGCTATGTGGTGCTATCCTGAGTATAAGACTCCCCGGCTTTCTATTTCTTTTCTTTTCTGACTCCCACCTGTCTAAAGGACTTTTGCTTTTGTCTACCTCACTTTCTGATTTTTTTCTTGCATTTTTGCAGTGTTTTTTGTCCCTCTGTTCTCTGTCCCCTCCCTCTTCTACTTCTGGTTTCTCCATCTAAAAGTTGCATTTGTCTACTTCGCGGCTTCTTTCTTATTGTTTCTCTTTCTTTCTTTCCTTCTTTCCTTCTTCCTGAGCTGTTCTTTATTTGCTGGTGGCCGAGTGGGGCCAGGGCTTGGTTGACTTCGTGGGCAGGGTGGCAGCCTTCCACCTACAGGCCCTCCAAAGGCTCCTCTACAGTGAGGACCTCCTCCCCTGGTGGCAGCTAGCTAATTTGTTTTTGCACTGGGTGGGGGGCCTTGGTTTTGGCTGGGAGCTGTTCCTCCTAGATTCCACCCTCCTTGCCTGGGATGTCCTCCCGCCCTTCTATCAAAGCATGGTGTGGTCCTGGTGAGCTGCCTTCTGCCTCCTGCCCCAAGCCAGCCATCTGTGGTTTCCACAGTTGCTGCAGGAGCCCCTGGTGTATAACCCAGCCCTGCAGCTCAGTCTGCCAAGTCTCACCTCTAGCAGCCTTGTTGACCCCCTCATCTGGTCACATACCATCCGGCTGGGACACCTTTTCGACACGACCCAGTCAGACTGGTTGTCAGCTTAGGCTCTGGCCAGCCACTTGGGCATGCACTCAGTCCACTGTGCTGCCCACTTCCTAAGGCCATTCTCCCATAGGATGTGGCAGCCACCCTGAAGGAGCACCTCTGAGCACGGAGAGCCCTCCCTGCCGGGGTTGTCCTGGGTGAGCCCTTTCCACCACTGCCCATTGTCCTGGTTGTGGATAGTAACCTGTGTGGTGGGCCTGCCACCTTACTGGCTCTCCCTGTGTCTCCTGACAGTGGTACCAGGATCCATTTCAACATGCTCCCTCAAGGCCTTGTATCTGTGGGCAATCTGGGTCCGCCACACTCGCGTCCTTGTCACTCGGCATGGTGTGGCGGAGGCACGTAGCAGCACTGGTGCTCACGCCAGTCCACCCCACGTGGCATATACATAATAAGCTCCCTCATCTCCAAAAAGACCAGTGACCTCCAGTGGCAGTTGCTACATGACATACTGGCCACCGGCACTCTCGTCCACCACATGGACCCAACTGCATCAGTGTCCTGTCCCTTTTGTCCGGGGGGAATGGAGGAGGACCTTAACCATGCCTTACTCAGATGCCCCCGGCTGTCACAGCTGTTAGCTGCCCTCAGCACTTTACGTGAAGCGCTAGGTTTGGCCTTCTCAGAGGCAACTTATTTGCTTTCCCTCTCCTACTGGACAGTCAATGGGGGTATCATCTGCCTGGCCAACTTCTTACTTGGACAGGCTAAGATGGCCATCCTCAAGAGCCACAGGAACCGACTTGCTGGGTCCAGCTCAGGCAATGCCCTGCAGCTCTTTCAGTTTTTGGTGCAGGCATGCCTGTCACTAGAGTTTGAGCACTCTGTCCTCCAGCAGATGGTGCTCGCCTTCCAGGCACATTGGGGTTGCTCTGCAGTGTTGAAGGTGGCCATTTAGTCCTTGCACTGTGATACTGCTCCTCCCCTTCCTGGAGTACCAGCAGAGGTCTTAGCAGGCTGATGTTGCGCTAGATATTTTTGTTTTTAGACTATGAGGGCATGGCTTGCAGGCCAAAGCCCTAGTCTTTGTGTGTTGTACCTGGGCCTCTGTGTGGGCAGTGTTTTATTACTTTGTTGGGTTGTTACCCCCTTTTTCCCTTAATAAATCTTTATAAAAAAAGTCTTTCTTGTTTGTCTGCTGTGGGGACTTATCTTATTTTATCTTTTGCCTTTCAAGGGGTGCTAAGTATCCCTTTTCTTTTTTCCTTTTTCATTTTTTTCTCTTAATTCCCTCACACCCCTCCCTTTTTTTACCCATCCCTTTCTGTATTGTATTTTTACAAGGGTGTGTGCAGAGGGCCTGGACATCACAGGCATCACTGTCTTGTCACACCTCTAGACACCCAGGCGATGAGGGTGGTGATTTCCAACATCTCCCCACACCTGTCCAACTGGGAGCTGGCCAAGGGATTCCTACACTGTGGGGTTCCTACAAGTCCCTTTCACCAACTGACAATCGAAAGCAAGGCCCAGAAGCTGAAGCATGTCCTGTCTTTTTGGAGGCAGGTCTTGATGCTCCTCAGGGAGGCCCCCCAGTCTCTGCCTCACTCCTTGAACCTCATGCTTGATGGGCAGAGGTTTGTGATTTATTTTTCCTTCAAGGAGACCACATGTTTCTAGTGTAGTAGCTCTTCCCACCTAGCAGCCCAGTGCCAGTGGGGGAACATCATCAACTGCAGTGGTGCTGAAGGATGGTGCATCCACTTCTGGGACACAGGCCCTGCCCAGTGAGGCTGGGATCTCTTCCCAACCTCTTTTCACCCCCATTCCATCTGAGAGGGCTGGGGTCTCCAGTGTGAGAACACCATCCAGCAGAGGGGCTCAGACTACTCCCCAGCCCTCTCACCCACCCATCCCACCTATGGTGCCCACCCTCCTGGTGCAGAGGCCCCACCAGGTGGAAGGGCTGATGTCTCCACTTGCCCCCTGCCCATCCCGACCGCCCCAGCCAAGGCAGCTGGGGCAGCTGGTGACTGTGGTGCCAGGGCCCTGTCAGATGATGGGGCTTGAGACTCCTCCTGGCCACCCTCCACCGTGGCCTTGTCTGAGGTGGCTGGTGATCCACTCCATCCCCTGTGAAGGCTGGGCTGCCCACCACAAAGAAGAACAAGGAGACCCCATCTCTGTTCTGCCATTGCATGCGACCGCAGACAAGGATGACTTGGCAATTGGGCAAGTGACGGCAGGGATCACCAACCCCTCACCTGTCTCCCAGCTTCTGGAGTCAGGTGGCAGTAAAGATGATACAGAATGCCTGTCTTCTGGAGGCCTGACCCAGCAGGTGGCAGAGGAGTTTGTTGACTTCTTGGTCGCGTCCCAGCCTACCAGATTGGATGGGGAAGCTAGTGAGATGGAGATCCAGCTTTCTGAGTGTTGCAAGTGACCTCGAGAGCAGGATCACCTCTTCCCCCCACAAAGAAGGCAGGGATTGTTCTCTTGGAGCCGGTCCTTGACCTGAATGATGAGAGGAGGCTGCTGTGTCTGGACATTGAGAGTGTAGGTACTGCATTGCAGGTGAGCTCCCACCTGAGGTGCAGCTTCACTGCTCTTCTGTTGCCAACATCCAGTCCATGTTGGCAGACCCCTCTGGGTCACTTCTGACTATGGGGGTCTTCTTACCTTTCTGAAGCAGACCAAAGGACAGAAGAATATAGTGGGGCACATCACCCAGTGGTGCACAGAGCCTAAGCTTTTTGTCAAGGCTGCTAGAGTTGTGGCCAGACTTATACAGCAAGATCTAGGCACCCAGCAGATGGCTTACAGTCTGGAGAAGATTGCACAGTGGGTGAGAGACGCATGGGGACTGGGGGGGGGCGTCCATGGAGTAGCGTAGGGAATGTTAGGCCTTTCCCAACCTGTTTCTGCTATCTTGCTGTGCTCGCTTGTGTGCTCGCTCTTCCACCCGCACCTTACCTTGCTCGTCCTCTCCTATACCCACGACCATTGCCACTTTTAACATCAACAGGTGTCAAGATCTGGTTAAATGGGAGGCTGTCCTGAAGCTTCTGCACCACAAGTGGCTGGCCTTCACCTTCCTCCAGGAGACACATTCTGATGGGCTCAACCAGATGGCCTGGAATGCTGCTTAGCGAGGCCACTTGTTTTTGAGCCATGGCACCAATCTCAGTGCCAGGATTGTGACTGTCTTATCACCGCAGCTACAGCTTGACATGACAGTAGAGTGGGAAATCATCCCCGGTTGCCTGCTGATTGTCTGCGTCACCCTAGCACAACACCACCTGCTACTCATCAATGTCTACATATCCAGTGATGGCCAGGAGAGGGTAATTTTTTTCAAGACCTTGACCACCCTCCTGTGTGACGCTAGTGAGGACGATGACCTGCTCCTCGTAGGTGGAGACTTTAATTGCACCATTTATGCCTTACTCAACCACACGGGGCCTGAGCCTTACCAGCCCTCAGCCCACAAGCTTCAGTCTGCCCTGAAGATGGCAGACCTCGTTGATGTCTGGCAAGCCCTACACCCTGACATGTGCCAGTACACCTGGGCCAGGGCAAGCATCAGTGGTCTCACCATGGCCCACCTTGACTGCCTTAATGTCACCAAGCACCATCTATTACTCCTGTACGGTGGCCACATCATTCCCTCAGGCCTGTCGGATCATGGTCTGTCCTGTGAACTGAGCCTGCCTGGGAGAGCCTGCATGCAGGCACCTCATTGACCTCATTGGTGCTTCAACGTCAGCCTGCTTCAAGACTCCTACTTCTGGGACTGCTTTGCCCACTTTTGGCAGGGGTGGGAGGCCACAAGACTGAGCTACTCTTCCTGAAAGCTATGGTGGGACATGGGCAAGGTACAGACCAGGCTTTTTGCCAGCTGTACACCCAGCTGACCACGAATGACCTGTCGGATCATAGCCTGTCTGTACCCAGGAGAAATGCATCTTCAATATCAGAAAAAAGATTTTTATTTCTGGTACTTCCTTATATCTAACAGGAAAGGGAGTCTGAGGCCTGTCTTAGACTTGTGAAAACTAAAAATTATTCCCTAGCTTCCATTACTTCTTCCCTGGATCTCAATAACTGGTGTGCAGTTCTCAGTTACAGAAACACCTGGATGGTGATTTTTTTTTTTTTTTATCTGAACAACTGGTTGGTCTGTGACTACAGAGTTAGCAGATAGAGCACAGGACCCAGCAGATCACTCATAATTTTCTCAACTACACCTGCTAATCAACAACAAGGTCCCCCAAGGTCTGGAACAGTCTGCCAGCGGAGGTGGTTCAAGCACCTACATTGAACACCTTCAAGAGTAAATTGGATGCTTATCTTGCTGGGATCCTATGACCCCAGCTGACTTCCTGCCCTTTGGGCAGGGGGCTGGACTCGATGATCTCCCGAGGTCCTTTCCAGCCCTAATGTCTATGAAATCTATGAAACAACAAATCAATTTGATCTCCAATACAAGGAAATGAGTTCATTTAAGAACAGCAACTGCAGAACAGGTTTCAGGCCATATCAATCCTTTTTCACAGTATGTAATCTCATCCAGTGACAACGGTGAGAGACTTGCCTGAGACTCAGGATATTCTGCTTTTATATGACTCAGGGTGCATCTACATAAGACGCTCACTAAGGATGCAGTAAAGCAACAACAGTCTACACAAGTGGTGCTACTAGGCTGGAGTAAATTAATTAACTCTGCCATAGGATAGTACTGCCCAACACAAGTAGTGCTATTAGGCCAGAGTAAACACAATTAACTGTAGGATAGTGCTACCACAATGCATGTGTAACCAGTGACTGGGGCTGGCTGGGGCACAAGGGTGCTACAGTACAGGGCTGACAGTGAAGCACCCTCATGTCCAAGGCAGCCCCTTTGAATCACATTGAACTTGGCAGGAGCAGCCCTGGGCTGGTAGGCTGACCCCTGGGCCTCCTGCCAGCAGGGGCTGTACTGCCTGGCTCAACATACTGCGGTCCCAAGCGCACATGTAAACACTGTGCCTAAGAGTAATAAATTCTGGCATGAACTGTGCCAGAGCTTATTGTGTTCCATGAATATTCATGTGTAGCCATGCCTATAGTGTACTAGGCGTTACTTGACATGTATGGAGGATGGTTGATATTTGTGTAAAATCTGATATCCAATTTATTGATGTAACTCAAATGCCTACCATGAATTATCCTCATCAGATTGGTAAAAGAATTTGACCACTTTCTGCAACAGACTGATATTCTCTTCTTCACAGCCATGACAGAATTTATGGATAGGACAGGTGTCACTGCTTCCATATAAAATATGCTAAAATATTGAGTCATATATAGCACATACTGAACCTTCCTGCCTCATATGAAGGGTCTAATAATATGAGTTCTAAAAATGACACTACAATAATGTTTTATTTAAAGAAGCAGGGGTGGTCATATGCAACCCACTGTATCAAGAAGTCACTAGACCTACAAATTTTAGCATAAAGAATGAAATCATGTTCAAGATATCTCTTTCAAGCAGCACAGAACATTTTCACACACAATCTTAACAGTAAGTTCCTAGAGAAGTATGAGTTTTTGCTTTTATTGTGTTGCTGTAGTTAGTCCTCTCTTAGTTACAAAAATAGTAATTTTTCAGTTGGGATTTGGTACTCTTTCTTTTATTGTACTGTGACGCATGGTATCACTATTTGGAGGTTTCCTCCTGCTTTAGCTCCTTCCTGAATTCTCTCAGTTTTCTTTAGACAATGAGTTTTTTCTTCTTTTTATATCTTCCCTACATTCATCAGGAGCTTTTTAGTTCCTTGAGCAATGGACCCCAGATTTCTATTCATTCCTTCCTGTGTGATCTAATGGGTCTCATTCATTACTTCAAGGTACCAGATCCTCTTCAGTTAGCTGTCCAGACTCCAGATCAAGAGGATTCTTAAGATTCAGGTTCAAGACTGCCAGATCCATAGGAAACAGTTCCATTCTTGTTCGCCCCAAAGCAGAATTGTATCCTGTCTTTGCTTCATTAAACTGATGATTTCAGGGACTTGGTGCTGAATTGTTGTGCTTTGTGGCCTTGCCCCTTAGAAATCTTGGAGGACATTAGTGAACTATAAGAGAGGCTAGTTAGCAATAGTTCTGTTGGCCTGCTTAACCCTGAAAAGCTTGGTCCCTGACTTTACACCTTGCCTTATCGCTTGACTTTGTGACTCTGGTTCTCAACTTTGGCTTTTCTCCTGGTTGCTAGTCTTTTGCTCTAGTCTTTTGATATCTTGCCTACAGCCCTTTGGCACCTGTTCTCAGTCTGTTTTCTTGTTGCCACTTGGTCTTCCCCCCCTTATGTGGAGTCATACAATCATAGAAAATTAGGGTTAGAAAGGACCTCAGAGGATCATCTAGTCCAACCTCCTGTTCAAAGCAGGACCATCCTAAACTATATCATCCCAGCCAAAGCTTTGTCTAGCCAGATCTTAAAAATCTCTAAGGATGGAGATTCCACATCTACTCTGGGTAACCTGTTCCAGTGGTTAACTACAGTCCTTGTCAGAGTTTTTCCTAATATCTAACCTCAACTTCTCCTGCTACAACTTGAGATTGCTGCTCTTTGTTCTGTCATCTGCCACCACTGAGAACAGTCTAGCACTATCCCCTATGAATATCCATTATTGACCTATGGATCCTGTTCCAAAGGGAATAAAACCAAAAGATGTTAAAAATACTTACTAAGCCATGGAGCTGGTCAGCCACACTCCTCCCATGTGGCAGAGGAGACACTGCTGGGAAAGTAGATGGGTTTTTCCAGTCCACCACTATGAACAGAAGTGTCACTTGCGTATCAACAGAAATGACTCTTCCTCTCTGTTCAGCACTGGTGAGGCCTCACCTGGAGTAGTGTGTCCCATTTTGGGACCCACACTTCAAGAAGAACATGAACAGTTTGGAAAGAGTCTGGTACAGGGAAATGAAAAGGATTAGGGGTATCAGAGGCAAGACTTATAAGAAAAGGCTGAAAGAGCTAGGGTGATTTAGCCTGGAGAAGAGATGACTGAGGAAGGTGTTGCAGAGCACTTAGGTGCCCTGCGCCTGAAAACAGAAATGGCTCAAGAGAGACCCCTAGCAATGAGAAGGGGGAGGCGCAGCTGCCAGTCACCAGGGCAGCACAGGTGCTGGTTGCTAGGGCAACCAGTAAAATCAGATGACAGGAAGGGGCAGGGCTTAGCCCTTCTTAAGCCCAGGCAGGAGGCCAGGAGGGGGGAACTCGGCCAGTGCAGAGAGAGGGGTGAAGATTGACTGCATGAGCATCCCCTGGTTGCTGCCATGGGTTGGAGTATTTTCCCGGTAGGGATCAAATGTTGTTTTGACCAGACAGTTTAGTTTTATGTTATTGCCCAGGGGCTTTGTGTTTTTGTGTTTACTGTTTTAACTGGAGGACCGGGTGAGGCTGTTAGGGGTTGGAAGAGGCCTCATAGGAACTCCACAGTAGCATGGGGGTCCTGGTACCAGAGAGGGTGCAGCATTTGGGGGTGCATTGGCCCTAGCCCCAGAGGTGGGGGCAGTGAGAAGCCCCAGAGCAAGGGGGGGGCAGTGAGGAGCCCGGAGAGAGGGCCACGAAGGGCAAGGAGCCCCCAGAGTGAAGGGGGCAGCGAGGATCCCCGAGCAAAGGGGGGGCAGTGAAAAGCCCCAGGGAGGTAAAGGAGAAGGCCAAATCACAGCAAGGCCCAGGTCAAATTCCTGTTGGTACCATCTGCAAGGCTTGGGCTGCAGTGTAGGGGAGGAAAAGGAGCTGCAGATAGCGCCTCCTGGCACCGGGGCGTATAAAGTGGGCTGCCTCCTGCTAATTACATCACTCAATCAATTAAGAACAAGGCATGGCAGGTGAGTTAGCAGGCAGCTGGCCCATAACAGGAGGGTGGAGTCACCACTAGAAAGACTCCAGTAGCGGTACTCCTGTCACAGAAGGATTTGATAAGAGTCTTCAAATACTTAAAAGGCAATTGTAACAGGGGGCCTTCTCAGGGCTGGTCCACCATAGGCCTGTCCACCTGTTCCTGGGCTAACCACCCACCTCACTCTGCCACGCCTTGTTGTTCCATAATTGGTTACAATTAGGTGGGAGGCTGCCCATTCTTGCCCTGACTCCAGGGAGCACAATCTGTGGCTCCAATCCTCCCCCACACTGCACCCGCTGCCTCGCAGGTGGCATCCAGGTGACAAAATGCTCCTGGTCTACAGCCAGACCAAGCCCTCATTAGCCTTCGTTGTCAGGCCTCATTCATACACGCACTCATACTGCCTTCTTTTCACTAGGGCTTTTCACGCTCCACTCCCTCTCACAGGGTCTCTTTCATGCACCGACAACTTATACTGTTTTGCTTCCTCTCGGAGAGGCTGCCCTTAGGCCACAGGCTTTATCTAGTGCACACCTTGGGTGGCAGATGTACTGTCTTTTGGGCCTCTCCCGTGACCTCCACCAAAGTAATGGCCAGCCAATTACCCAACCTGGGCCAAGCTTACCCTGGTCCCTCCTGAGGCAACTCTACCTAGTTGGCACCTCCTTCTCACTGCTGCTGGGCTCTTCTTGCTGCAGCCTCCCAGAGTCCACACCTGGGCTTCCCTGCAGCTCTTCTCCACTGCCACCATTGCTCCTTGCTTTTCCCTGTGCCCAGGAGCAGCTTTTGCACAGCCACTGCTGCTGTTCAGTGTGGGTGGGTGGTTCTGAAGAAGGCATGGGGTGGACTGGGCTTGGGACTGTGCACAGGGGTCTCAGCTAGTCCAAAGATGGTCTGTTCCTGCCAGAGCAAGTATGAAGTAGGTGCAAGCCAGGGCTAGGGCTGTGTGTTCAGCTGCTGCTGGGTGCTGGTGGTGGTTCTGGGGAGGAGCCACAGCACACATGGGCTCCGAGCTATTGCGGGCAGGGGGTGCTGATTGGTCTGCAACAGTTCCCCAGAACTACCTATGTAATTTGTGGGCCTAAATAATTGACTGTTCCTGACCTAGCCAGTCATTCCCCAGTCTGTATTTGTGCCTGCAGTTATTTTGTCTCAAGTGCAGGACTTTGAACTTGTCCTTGTTGAATCTGATCTGATTGATTACAGACCATTTATCCAGTCTGTCCAGGTCATTTTGGATCCTATCCCTACCCTTCAGGGTATCATCCACAAATTTGCTAAGTGTGTATTTGTTTCCATCATCCAAATAATTAATGAAGATATTGAACAACACCAGACCCAGGACAGATCCCTGGAGATCCCTGCTTGCTATTTCCTCTCAACTAGACCTTGAGCCATTGTGGACTACTTGATGAGTATGATGATACAACCAGTTGTATAGTCTGTGTTTCCTTAGCTTGTTTATGAGGATGTTATGGAAGACAGTATTAAAAGTCTTGCTAAAGTCAAGGTATACCATGTCCATTACTCTCCCCTCATCCAGAGATTGTGTCACTTTATCATAGAAGGAAATCAGAGTGGTCAGGCATGACTTGTTCTTGTTGAATCCATGTTGACTATTCTTGATCACCTTGTTCTCCTCTACGTACTTCACAATAGATTCCTTGAAGACCTGCTCCTTGATCTTTCTAGGTATAGAGTTCAGGCTGGCTGATCTGCAGTTCCCCTTCTTAAAGGTCTTCTCCTTAAAGATGTATGTGAGTATATATAGTATTGCTGGAAAGTCGCTTGGAATAGACAGGAAGTTACTTATAAAATTAAGCAACAGTTTCTAACCTGTTTTATGACAGTTTTTTTTCAAGATGGGTCTTGCATATCTATTTCATGACTACCCTCCTCTGTTTCAGAACCTGTCTTCATCATAGCTCTTTTGTGGTAGAAACCGAGGGAGTCTCTGGATGGCTCTGCCTTTTGCTGCATCTCTTAGCTGTGTTAGGGAGTGTATGGCACATGTTGTACCCTAACATATACTGTTATAGAAAACACTCTGGCACATTAGGCACACACAAGCCCATAGTGGAGTAGTTGTATCACACATCTTGGAGTTACATCATTATGAGACAGATAAACATTTTTCTTATAGCCAATTTATCATACCCACCTTTCTACTACCAGTAATGCTTATGAATATGATTCTGTATGCTCCCATATTTAGTTCTTTCACTCTTGTACTATTTGCTTTGCCTGCTGTGGCATTGCATTGGTGGCTCATGTTCATCTTGTGGTCAGTCGTGACCCTGGTCATGGTGCTAGTGAGTGTAGTAGTGCCGAGCTTATAAATATGATGTGGGGTTTTTCTCTCGAGGTGGAGCAACTTGCATTTCTCCGTGTTGAATGTGATCAAGTTTGGGTCCTCCCACCTTGCATGGCTGTCCAGGTTGGCCTGAGTTGCTAGCCCATCCTCTAGTATGACCACACTTCTCCAGAATTTGGTGTTGTATGCAAACATAGCCAGTCCACTTCTGACACACAAATGCAGATCATTTATGAATATATTAAAGAGCACTGGTCTGAATACTGAGCCCTGGGATACACCACTGGTCACCAGGGGCCATGTTGACTCAGTTCTATCGACTGTCTCTTTCTGGGTCTGACCATGGTACCAGTTCCCCAGCCTTTGGACCATATGTAGTTGAGGCTGCTGTTCCTCAATTTTACCATGAGGACATCATGAGAGACCAAGTCAAAGGCTTTTTTGAAATCTAAATATATGATATCAACCTCTTCTCTTTTGACCAGGTGATGCGTCATGTGGTCATAGAAGAAAATGAAGTCGGTCAGGAAAGACTATATGCAACAAAGCAATGTTGGCTATCTCTCAGAATGTTGCCTTCCATTAGCCTGTTGTTTCACAGTTTCTAGGGTCAGAAGGGACCTGAGCAGATGATTGAGTCTGACCCCCTGCCATGACAGGAAAGAGTACTGGTGTCAAACGACCCCAGCAAGGTGTACATCTAGCCTCCTCTTAAAGACCCCCAGGGTAGGAGCCAGCACCACTTCTCTTGGAAGTTGGTTCCAGATCCTAGTTGCCCTGACCGTGAAGTAGCACCACCTGATATCGAGCTTAAATCTACCCTCTGCCAGCTTGTGACGGTTATTCCTGGTCACTCCTGGCAGTGCTCGGGGGAACAGGGACTTCCCCAATGCCTACTGATCCCCCCTGACTAGTTTGTAACAGGCCACTAGATCTCCCCTAAGCCTTCTCTTGTGGAGGCTGAACAGGTTCAGGTCCCGTAGCCTCTCCTCATAGGGTCTGCCCTGCTGCCCCCTGATAATGCGAGTGGCCCTCCTGTGGATCCTCTCCATGTTGTCCACATCCCTCTTGAAGTGCGGCGCAGAACTGGACACAGTACTCCAGCTGTGGCCTGACCAGTGCCACATAGAGGGAAAGTATCACCTCCTTGGACCTGCTTGAGATGCATGTGTGGATGCATGCCAAGGTGCGGTTGGCCTTCCTGACTGCATCCCCACACTGCCGGCCCATGTTCATCTTGGCATCATTGATGACTCCAAGATCCTTTCTGCCTCTGTACTGGTGAGAAGGGAGTTCCCCGGCCTGTAGGTATGGTGCTGGTTGTTCCTCCCCAGGTACATCACTTCACACTTGTCAGTGTTGAATCCCATCCTATTCTCATCCGCCCACCCCTGTAACCTGTCTATGTCTGATCGCAGGCTATTCCTCCCTTCTAGCATGCCCACATGCCCCCACATCTTAGTGTCATCAGCAAATTTGAACAGGGTGCTATTTATCCCCTCGTCCAAGTCACTGATGAAGATGTTTAACAGTGCGGGCCCGAGCACCGAGCCCTGCGGAACCCCACTGCCCACATCTCTCCAAGTCAAAAATGACCCATCCATCACCACTCTCTGGGTGTGGCCCTCCAGCCAGTTGGCAACTCATTTGACTGTGTGGGAGTCGACACCACAGTCTCCCAGTTTCTTAATGAGAACGGGATGAGAGACAGTGTCAAAGGCCTTCCGAAAGTCCAGGAAGACTATGTCCACTGCTGCCCCTGCATCTAAGGATTTGGTGATCTGGTCATAGAAGGCCATCAGGTTGGTCTGACAGGACCTGCCACTAATGAACCCATGTTGATTGGCCCTAAGCATATGTTGATGGTTTCTTTGGGTTTTTTTCCCCCCCAAGATCTTTCCAGGGATTGAGGTCAAGTTGATTGGCCTGTAGTTCTCTGGATCTTCCTTCCTTTCTTAAAGATAGGCACCACATTGGCCCTCTTCCAATCTTCAGGACCCTCTCCCAAGCACCAAGTGTTCTCAATTATCTTTGCTATTGGTTGTGCTATGATGTCAGCCAACTCTTTTAGCACTCTTGGGTGCATTCCATGCGGGCCTGCTGGCTTGTGGATGTCCAGCCTCTCAATCTGTTCCCTCACAAGATCTTTGTCAATTATAGGAATTTGATTGCCCTTACCCTGGTAGTCCTGCATCCTGTCAGGAAGCGTGATCCCCTTGGGCTGGTAGAAAACTGACACGAAGTTAATCGTTGAGATTAGCTTTTTCCTGGGTGTCTGTTATCAGATGCTCCATTTGGTTCAGCAAGGGCCTGATGTTGTCTTTGTTTTCTTTTACAACATCCCACATATTTGAAGAAGGACTTTTTATTGTCCTTGGTTCCCGTAGCCAGTTTGGGTTCAGTTTCAGCCTTGGCTTTTCTGGTCTGTTTGCTACTGGTATGGGCCAGTGCTGCATAATTCTCCATAGTGTGGTGGTTTCTGACTTACATCCCTTATAAGCTTCTCTTTTCTGATTCAGGAGGTCTATGAGTTCCCTATTGAGCCAAGGGGGTCTCCCAGCCCTTTTGCTACCTTTCCTATGGGCCAGAATGGACTTCCCTTTTCACTCCTTAAGGACATGATCCTAAAAGCACCACTCATCATGGACTCCCCTCCCTGTCAGATCATGGTCTCTCAGGGCCTCAACAACCAACCTCCTGAGCTTGTGAAAGTCACCTTTCCTAAAGTCAAGGATTTCTGCATTGCTGATTGATTTGCCAGCTTTGTGATGAATAGAGAAAGTGATCAACTTGTGGTCACTGTCACCAAGCTTCCCTTCAATCCTCAGGTCACTAGATCATCCCCTTTGGCCAGTACCAGGTGCAGCAGTGCCTTACCTCTTGTTGGCCCGTAGACTTCTTGAGTCAAATAGAGTTTGTCAGTACAAATAAGGAAGCTTTGCAACTGATCAGATTTGGCTGAGTTCTCTTCCCATGAGATGTCAGGTCAGGGTGGTTGAAGTTGCCCATGACGACCATGGACCGAGAGCGTGCAGCCTTTGCCAGTTCCCTAATGAATTTGTGGTCAAGCTTTTCTTCCTGTTTAGGAAGTCTGTAGTAGACTCCTACAGTTATATCCCCTTCACCATGTTCTCCCCATATTCTAACACAGAGGGTCTCAAGTTGCCCTCCTTGGGTGCCAATCTCTGCTTGTAGGAAAATGTACTGCTCCTTCACATAGAGAGCTACGCCGCCACCCTTCCTTGCAACACAATCCTTCACGTACAAGGTATTGCCATCAATACTTGTGGTCCAATCATAGGTGGAGTCCCATGAAGTCTCTGTTGAGATTGTATTAATTTTTGCTTAGCAGAAGGACCAGTTCCTCCTGTTTGTTCCTTATGCTCCTGGCACCTGTGTACAGGCAGCTAAGCCTGCCTTTGGAAGTCTTGGGCTTCCCTGTCCTTTAAAGTCCTGTCCTTGGGCTGGGATAGGAGTGAGTTCCCTTGTGTTACCTGACCTGATGATTCTGTGGTTGTTACTTCCTGGGTTTGCACTAGAGAGCATCTGACCATCCCCCGGTGATCTTGGTTTAAAGCCCTGTCAAGCAGGTCAGCCGTTCTGGCCGAGAAGAGCTTCTTTCCCATCAGAGTAAGGTGGAGGCCGTCCCTTCCCAAAAAACCCCTGCCTTTCTCTCTGAAGTGTGTACTGTAATTCAAGAAGCTGAAGCCTTTGCAATGATACCAGTGCTGTAGTCTTCTGTTGACTTCAGTACATCTCTTCCTCCTGTGCCCGTGACCTGTAACTGGAAAGATCAAGGAGAAAGCTACCTGCGCCCCCAACCCTCTGAGCCCAGAGCCCTGTAGTCACTCATGATCCGGCCAGGATTTCTCTGAGCCATCTCATTCATGCCCACATTGATGAGGAGCATGGGGTAGTGATTGGAGGGCCAGACGAGTTTAGGAATCCTCTCTGCCACATCCCCGATATGGGCCCTTGGGAGGCCAGGAGATCAGGGCAGCAGATTGCTTCCTCTGTCCCTCTCAGGAGGGAGTCACCCACCATGACCATCCTGTGTCTCTTAGAGGTGGCAGCTAGCTGTTTCCCCTCATCCAGAACTGGTGCTTCTGCTGATGTCTCTATTGGTGGTGTGAGAGGTGTGTACCTGTTGTTCATTCCAAGGGAGTAGTGACCCTGGTACCACGTGTCTTGGGACCTGAGATGACTGCCTTCCAAGCATCCCCTGGCTGTGGCTCCCAGTTGATCTTCCTGTTGTCCATCTTCATGTAGTCAGGTATCTGTGCTCTTCTCTCTTCGTTCCTCAGGAGAAAAGCCTGACTGTAGTGGTCATCAATCTCCTGCTTGTGGACCCTGATGGCATGACGTCTACCTACCTGGGCCTGGAGCTCAGTCACCTGGGACTCTAGGGATCTCACTAAGGAACATTTACCACAGGTGGGGGTGACCTTGCTCCCATTCCCAGTTGCTGGCAGCTGTGCCAAGCAGCCCCCGCAGCCCAGAGCCATGGGTTCCATCTGGGTTGAGGTCGGAGCCATGGGTTCTGTCTGGGTGGAGGCCTTGGTGGTGCAAAGGAAGGGAGGACCAGCTGGGGTGCTGACCAGCCTATTTTTAGCTCCCCTGTACCCCTGCCCCCAGACAGACGACCTCCCTGCTATTTCCCTATGCTGCCAACTCCCACCCCTCAGGAGTTCATGATTTCCCAAAGGGAACAGGGAAGAAGCAAAAGAACGTACATCCTAAGGAAATTTGTGCACTCTCCTTTGCAGCTATGAATTATGTTTTTCCTATGCATTTCCTTTAACCATTTACAGCAGTTCACATAATTCATGGTTACAGAGGGGAGCGCACAAATTGTTTTAGGATATACATTCTTCTGCTTCTTCCTTGTGCCCTTTGAGGTATCATGAACACATAGGGTACGTGCAGAGGTTCACCACATCTGGTCTACTGCTTTATTCAGTGGATAGTATGGATGAACATGGGAACAAGTACTCAAATGCTTAAATTTACAATTTAAAAATTGTTATTTTAATGTGATTTGTCATTATTTTTAAGAAAATACTAAAACAATGATGTTATGTGAAACTTTAACAATCCTCTCAATATGCATCATCATCATCAGGGTTTGAACCCTGAACCTTCAGCATTTCAGTGCAGCCTGCTGGGATACAAAACTGACTATTAGTTGGCAGTAGGAAAAATCTATTGGCCTAGAGTGGAGATGGACTGTTTGATATGGAAGACGATAGCCAGTAAGGACAAGGAAGGGGCACTCTCTCCCACCACACAGAAAGGTGAACATGTTCCTACTATTGTTTTGCCTTAATAAGAAGATATTGACTCTGTAGCCTTTCTGGTATAGAAAACAGCAGTGCTGCAATGCAAGGAGGACAGGATTTACAGGGCTTTGCTTAAAGTCTAGTGAGGAAAAAACAAGTGAATGATCTTTAACTTACTTGTCAGACTGCATGAAAGAGATCAATAAGTGGCATAGTCAACTGCATACATGCATAAAATAAGCATATTGTTTTGAGAGAGAATTTTGGGGACCAAACTTGTTAGCCTTAATGTTATTTTAACATAATTATTTAATTTGCTCTTTAATAGTACTTTTTAATCATTAGTCTAACTACTAAATATGATAACTTTGTAGACAAATAAAACCATTCTGATTCTATAGTTACTGTACATCACTGGTTTTTAGTAATAGGTAAAAAGCCTGAGAGATTCCAAGTTCTTTTTCTCTTCTGCCAGCTGAAGAAAACGATGAATTAATATGTCATTCCATTGCCTCTTATGGGGAAAAGGAGTAGCTTAGTAATATTTTAATAAGGCAGAAGCTTACAGGTCTGATAGGATGTGCTTTGCTTTTTTACTTCCTTGATATTTTTCTGTAAAACTAGAAACCATTCTGTTCATAAGTCAAGTGAGGTTAATGGACCCTTTCTGTTGATTTAATTGGGTTTTGGATTATGTCCACTGTCTTCCCTGAAGAGTTCTAAAGAAGGAACTGTGTGTTCAGCTTTAGAAGTAAGTTACAAGAAATTTGAAACTTCCAATTCCTTTTCTCCCTTATTTCTTCATACAGAACTAATTTACAGCCTTGTACTAAAGATTCAGATGTTTCCTTAATAATAGATAAATGTCAAGTTTTCCATTCAGTTCTAAGAACATCAGCATTTCTTTAACTTTATCATTTTTCATAAATGCAGTTAGAAGAGGTAAAGAACTGCATATGAGGGGATTTGAGAATATATACTAGACGTATCACAAGTCTTAATGAATATGTCTAAATAAAGGATCTAACAGGAGGATACATAGAAAAATAGTTAAGATCTAGAAAATCAAACACTTTCCTCAGAAGGCCATACCAGAAACTCTGGATGTCACCAGCCTCTATGCTCATAGTCCACATGAGAAGGGCACAGATGCCTTCCTGAAATACCCATAAGAACATGGACTATACCCAAATTTGCAACCAGGGCATATTTCACAAATCATCTACTTCATCCTCACCCACAGCTTCAACTTTCAACAAATGACACATCCTCCAAATCTATGGATACTGGTATGGATGCAAAGATGGCTCCCCACTATGCTAACTCTTTCATAAGCCACCTGTAGGAAGATGTATTAGAAAACTGCACCACCAAACCTATACTATGCTTATTTTACATACATGACAGCATTATCTGGATTCAGTTATTGACTTCTACCACAGATTAACCTATAGTCCTTATTAAGGAGCGTAATCAGGAAGGATCCTGGTTTGCTCTGTTTAAAAATTGCAAATCCTCTGATTTAAAAAAAAAATCACAAATTCTCTGATTAAAAAACCCCCAAAATCTGCATTTTTCCGTGATTAAGATGAAATGCCATAATAGATAGATAGATAGATAGATATCAGTTGAACACAATGTTTTATTGATATATTTAGGTAGGCAAGATTCTTTGGATAGATGTGATATCTTTTATTAGACCAACTGAGTAGTTGGAAAAAAGTTCTTAGCAAGCTTTCAGGTGCAGTCACCCTTCTTTAGGCATAAGAAGTCTGAGCAGTCTCCTTTCTCTTCAGATAGTACATTCTAGGAACTCCTGGCACTCTGCTGCTATTTGCCCTACCCCTTCACATCTGTAGCACATTTTGAAGGGGCAGTGTGCAGACAGGTGCCCCACCTTTTTGCATTTGCTGCACTGGCATTGTTTGCTTGTGGTACATTATAAAACCCCAGTGTGACCCATCTGGATCACTGATGGATGTGCAATACTCCACCTGGGCTCTATTTGTCTGCTTGTAACACTACTTGTGCCCTACTAAGACCCTGTGCAGGTACCATATATGTGTCCCTTCTGTTCTCTACTAACATAACTCTTTGGATGTACTTTTCCATCTATTTTTCTATGTCTTCTGGCTCTAGTAAATCTGTGTACGTTTGAACTATAATCACTCTTTCTCTTGACTTCTTCCTTGCTATGAACTTTATCCCTCTGAATTCCTATGTTTCTCTGCATGTCTTCCAAAAGTTCTCATACCCTTCTGCATCCTAGTAAGTTATTTCCCAAGTCTTTCAATTCAAAGCAGTCAGACTGGTGAGATGCTCTACCTGCACCTCCAAAATCTCAAAAAGTACCTTTTCCAGAATACATATCTGTTCATTGTTGATCCTGTCTGCCTCCTGTCACTGGTTAAAGTTGCCTTTATTCACAGCCTCTGCACCTTTCTAACTTTTCTCGGCGCCTCTTCTAAGTTTTCCCACCATGCAAATTCTGGTGGGCCAGTCTGCCATTGTGCTCCCACCATCCTCTTTTTCTTGCCCAACATACCTTCCCCTGCTGCTTTTTCTCTGTCTCCCACTCTCCTCTGCTCCTGTGGTCCTTCTGGCATCATCACTCATTGTTGCTGCCTCTGCTGTTGCCCCACTGTTGTCTTCTTTCTTCCTTTTTTTCTCCATCTTCGTCCATTCTCCATCCATCTTCAGATCTTCATTTCTGCTCTACAACTCTTTTTCTACCTCATGCTTAGTTGTCACCACTGCCATTATTTTGAGCTTCAAGTCTCCTTCCTCCTCTCCTTACACCCCAATACTCCGTTGATCCTTTTCTCTGCCTTTAAGGCATAGATCAGGCTTTCAATGCTGATGGGTCTCTACCACAAGGATAGGTTAATATTGCTATTTTGAATAAGATATAAAGTAGTGCCTATTGAGTGCAGTCTGTGTCAGTGCTGACTCTTTTCCAAGTCATGGTGAGTTACTACATTGCATACATTTTCACTTCCTTTCCCATTTCTACCTGCTTTTTTCTTAGAAACATACCTAAGGAAGGGTATTTCATCCACAAAAGATTCTCTATATCTATTCCTATTATGCAGTTGGTCCAATAAAAGATATCAGCTCCCAAAATCCTTACTTCTTCTTAATTCCCATCATAATTACTCAGGATTTCTCTTTTGAATGTAATACTTTATATTATACTATTATTTAATGATATTAGGAATTAATATGTACTGGATTGGTCATTAAACGTGGCCTGGATATAGGCTAAATGCTTGCTTCTACTGTTGATTTCTTCATTACTTTGAGAAAGTACTACAGCTTTCTTACAGTCATGTTTGTTGGTATATTAGGGGCAGGAGTGATCCATGAAATCATATAATCATGATCCTTAACCAGTCCTGAATAAATGCTTTGTACAGTTTTCTGCCTCTTCACAGCTGGGATGCATTCATGAGAATGCTGTGGGTGGTGGAATACAGAATGCCTTACCATGGAGTTTTAATTTCTCATTCATTTCTTTGGATTATGAGATACTGGCTGTCAAGGGCAACCCCAAAGCATGTTTGTGCTATGGGACAACAACATATTTAAAATGACAGTTATACATGCAGTATTATTATTCACATGTTCTTATTTTTAAAATTGGTAGCATATTTAAGAGAACAAAGAAGCGGTAAAAGATATTTTGAATTGTGTGTTTACAAAGGTGTCCTATATTGTCTGTTACTTATTTGAAGTATGATTGTATTTTCCCATGTTTCCAGCATCTCAGACAACTCAACAAAAGTTGTTGAATACAGTATAGTGTCTTTGTAATGTTTGTTTATGTCTGTATCAAACAACAGTAACATTAAAATGTACCCTTTAGATGCTCAGTCTACTATACATATAGGATCTTACACATTTCTGGGTTGTTGTTGGTTTTTTTTGCTTAATATTAATTAAAATAATTACACTACAAGCTAGCAGCCTAAAGTCTGTGGAAACATTTATGTTCCTAACTATTTTAGTACAGCTTCATTGACTTTTTTGGGGACAGATGTATGTCAACACAGCTGAGGAATTAGATCTCTTCTTGAGGCACTTGTGTCCTACAATGTGTCTGGATAGCTTGTCAGCTGAGTCAGTCATTTTGCCTGCTGTGTTATCCTGGAAATGTGGTTCTGCTGACAGTTAAAATACACAATTAAAAAAATGGAACCCCATGTTGATTAAAACTTTACATTTAAAAATAAGCCTGTAGACTCTAACCTCAGCTCCTGTAACTGATGCAAATCAGTCAGACAGGGGAAGCCAGGGATTCCCCATTAATTTCCTTGAAACAAAGATACCCTTGCAGGGTGCAAAACAGTGTGATCAGCTCTGTACAAGCTGTAATCTCTTGCTTTGTGCAGAGGGTATATCAGGTGCCAGTAAGTTAAAACTAAGATAAAGCCCACAATCATTTTGCAGATCTTTGGTTAGTGCAGCTGCTGACTGGGGGTGGTGGTAACACAACCATGAAGCTTCTCTAATTTCCATTTGGGGCCGCTTTTGACTTCTACCTGGCCCAGGATTGAGACTGTGGAAAAGTGATTCAGAATCGCTTTTTCTTCCGCTTGTTTAGTTGCAGTGTGTGTAAACGTGGTACAGGTCAGATCGAGCCCTTTAGTTCTGTATGTCTAATCATGTCAGAAGATAGGTTGTTGTTATATCTATGTACATTCCCTGCCACATATGATACTATGTTTTAAAAGTTGAGCCTTCTGAAATTAGCCTCTCTGGCTGTTAATGCAATGGAGATCAACTTGGATTTCATAGCTAGAAATGTTAATCCTGATTCTCTGGGGAACCTCTTCCATCTACATAGATTATATGCCTGTTGAATTAGGCATTATTGTGTTGTCTGTACTCCAGAATTAAATAGTTAGACTTTTATCATTATATCTTTTAAAATGCCTTTATGTACCATCTGACTTCATCAGAATAACTCCCAGGGCATGTCCCCATGAGCAGGAACTTGTGTTTTCCCAGGGACAAACAGCAGCAGCACAATGTGTGCCACTGCTACTTGTCTTGGGGCAACACCCATTCCACATGCTTTCTGGTGCATGGCACGTTGCCCTGGGAGGGGTAGGAGAGGCTGGGCCCAGCATTACTTGGTGTTCTGGGGGCTTCGGGGAGCTGCACCCATGGCAATCCTGCAGCGTGGAGCCTGCATGATCAGCCGGATCATGGCTCTGGTTTTGGGCAGCGTGCACTGATGCCACACATGCTGCCCTGTATTTTTTTAGTGCAGATTTTTTTGACCATGGGATTTAATCTTTTTTCATAACCCCAAAGTTGCTAGGCTCTGCACTAGCTGATAGGTGCTTTGTAACCCAAATAGGTAAACACCATCTCATCTCTGAAGCATCTGATTTCTCAGATAAAGATTCAGAGGTGATAAGGAAGCACAAGAAAAGGTGGTAGTTGGGTTGAAATCTGTCACTATAAAGGTAGTGATTGATTTTCTTAAGGAGAAAGTGTATCATTGTTTTAAATGTATCTCACCAAACCACATGCTTATAGAAGATGACGTTTAAAAATTCTAAGATGGGTACTGACTACGGGACTTGACCTTGTGTTACAAATTGGAAACATATATGGAATGGTAGAAACTGGAATATCATACCTGATCTGCAGAAGTTTATGAGGAGGGATGTTTAAATTAGTCATTGGAAAAATCATTTGGTCTGATTTTCCAATGCTCATAAGGACTTGAAAATTTGACCAAATTAGCCATGTTTCCTTGCTCTATATTTTCATTTTATTCTTTTTTGTTTTTAATGTCCTCTTTTAAATGAGGACATATAATGTTTCCTCATTTAAATTATAATAATTTTATAAGTATCATGCTGTTACCTGAATTGGGTTATTTTACAACATTTTTAAAGCCTTTGAACTTGGCTGCCTTTTGCACTGTTATGCTTTCTGTAGTATAAGTGTGCACAGGAACAGGTAAAAACTTACTGTAACTGTAAAAATAGGGTTATTCTTTCCTTCCGGCACATGCAGGTTAATAATACATAGTTGTTATTAGAGCTATATATCCAGAACTGTATAGGGTTTTTTATAATTAATTAGAGACAATTAGATGGCACAAAAAGTGCTTTTGTAACACAAAGTGGTGAGCATTGTAGGAAGCATGATAGTGACATACATTACCTTTCATTTTATCGGGAGATACTTTAATGTGATTACTCTCCTGCAGGCCATCACAAGTTGTCACTTCTGGTTGCTGCTGTTTTATGTTTACTGTGGTCCCACATGCTTCTGTTTGTAGTCACAAGCATGTTGTTGTGTCTGGCAAAATATGTCACCACTGTATGCGAATAAACTGAGAAGTTTACTTGAGGTTATTGTAGCTCCTTTTCTTTCTCTGCTTTGGGACTTAATTCATTACAATAGAATTTTTAAAAAGATTATATTACTAAATACCCGTTCAACACTTTTAAAGTTTTGGTTAGTTTGATTTACCAAAGTAGCTTGCTAATTTAGTGGTGCCAGCAGTTGCTAGGACATGTCAGTTGAATATTTCAGTCCCAGACTATTTTTACTTTTATGTAGCAAGTTATTTAAATACATTAATGTACATTGACCTGTTCTAACCTATGCTATATGAAAAGAAAGAAAGATGTTCAGGGTGGTGGAAGTAGAAAGAGGCATAAAGTGTATTGGAAAACTACCAAATGTCCCCTGCAAATGGACCCTATTCAGAATCAGTAAGCGTATGATGAGTGAAGTGGTTTTGAATATCGCCTTTAGATTCCATGCTGTTACAAGGCCAGCCCCGAACATGGCAACTCTTATTTCTACACACAGTACCTCTTCACTCTCAATTTAACCCAAAAATCTGATGAACCCATTACTCCATACTTGATTTCATGGAACAAGGAGTAGATATAGTTACAAATGATCAATCACAAGCCGTGAACCAAAGCAGCAAGGCATTAACAATTCACACCATTTCGGTCCACTTGCTCAAGCAGAAGATGTGCCAGCATATTTAATGCACAGCTACTTCGTGCAGTTTAAGGAAAGACATGACTCATGCTGCATTTTAGAAACTAAGGGGACTTCATAGGTTTTCATGCCTGCTAAACATTGAGTGTCAGAGTATACTCACATCTAAGCAATTAATATAACCATGTGTTCAGTACAAGTAAGAGAGAAAAGTTCCTAAATTAAATTTTACTCAGGTAAAAAAATAAAAAGAGTAACCTAGAAAATGTTTTCCTCCAATAAAGCCATATACTATTAGGTGGTATTGTACAAATCAACATCTTGTTCAGCTGTATTGTAACACTGTAGACCCCACAGGCATATGCCGTCAATTTAATGGGATCACTGAAAAAGCAAAGCAGCTGTGAAAGATTGCTTTAAGTACAGCAATCGTGTGCTTGTCATTTTGTTCAATGGTGGAAAAATCCAAATTCGGATAGGCATCAGTATTTAAGAAAATGACTGCTAAAGCATCTCTCGTAAGTACCTTAGGGACAATAAGATTTGACATATAGCATGTAAACAAAAGTACACAGCAGCTGTTAGATTAGTTTTGTTTGAGTAAAAATACACTGACATAATTTAAACAACATAGCAAACTGTGTACTCTCCATCATTCAGACTCCGTCTGCAGAGCACGGTTTTGGATAGTGTGCACCAGTCACTCTGAGACTCAGCACTGTATAACTGTTACTAAAAATAGGAGGTGGAATGCAGTCAAGCACATGTGTGCATTAAGACCAACTCTTTCCCTGCATGTATCTTTATATACCAAAGAGTGTCCCAGATAGACTGTTCACTTCCTTCAAAAATTATTTGCAGGTATCTAAGGAGCAAAGCAAAGATTTTTTTTTTCCTATTATATAATTTAATCACCTTTAAGGATTTTTTTTTCCAAACATTTGAAAACATCTGTGACTACTGATGTAATTTTACTTTTTCATTGGGAACAATTGCATAAAAAGTAAAAAACAAAAAGATTGCTGTGAAGATATACTTTATATAACAGTTCAAAGGATAATAGAAGATAACATATACATTTAGATTACTCCAGGAGTTTGCCTTTAAGAGAGAATTCATAGAGTTTTTGCATCAGTATATTTATTTGTTGTTGTCTTCTTTTGAATATTGCAGATTACCAGATAGAATAGGCAGCATTTTTGCTATGTTAGTATTTTATTGCTTTTTTCAGATTTCATGTTGTAATGTTACAGTATTTCACTATTGTCTGCATTACCATCACTTAATAAATTCGGAAAAGTTCATCAAAACACAGAAGTAACTTTCATTTTCACATTGGAAAGTTGTTTCCGTTTTCTATTCTGTGACTTGTGCCATTATCTTTATTACCTTTTAAATTCTTTGGTTTTAGGGGTAATACATTTCTAGTCTTTTAAAATCATTGCAAATGTGTTAAGTTCAGCTCTTGGACTCCTGCTGAGGGCCACAGTCCAACTCTAGACTTATTTATAAACTGTTTGTACATCTGAATCTACTCTGAGATTATATTAATGCCAAAAAGCAGTGATGTTTCCATTACGGGCTTAGTCCTGTGGAATAGAGATCCATACTTAAGCCTTAAAAACAACACTGATATGATTTACAACAGGCTGTTAAAGTGAGTGCCACTGTTGTCCTGAGGAAAACAACGTATATACAGGAAACTGAGAGTGAACTTTTCAATACAGACTTTTAAATACTCCTGGCAGCAAAGCACCAGAAGAAACTAAATATATTCTAAAGAAGCTACCTCTGGAAACACAGCAGAGAATTAAAGCTTCCACCTCCCAGGAGCCCAGTCTAGGTAGCTTTTACTTATTATCCAATATCCATAAACCGAGTAACCCAGGATGTACCACTGTTTCTGGTGTTAGTACCATCTTGGAGGGAGTTTCTGACTGCATGGACTCTGTCCTATTCCCATATACTATGGGAGCTAACTACTATTTGAAGGAGATCCTAGATTTCTTAAAGAAACTAGCTGCCATTGGCAAGCTTCTGGCTAATGCCATATTAGCTATCATAGGTGTTACACCTCTGCACACCAACATCCCCCATTAAGATGGATTACAAATCATAAAGGACATTATCCCTGACAAGAACACTGCTTCTGTTTCCATTACATTCTCTTGTTTTGTTCTTACAACCAGGTGTTTCAAATCTGGGGACTCTCTATACCTACAAACAAATGACATTGCCATCAACATACGCATGATGCCTTAATATGCCAGTATTTTTGTGATAGACATTGATAGACATTGCTAACCCCCCCATCCAGTAGGTAAATCTGTGGGGAGGGAAAGTGGGGGTAGATCGAGGCAGAGGGAGAAAAAAATTGGGGGCACACTTCCCCAGCAAGTAAGTCCCACCCATCTGGGGCCCCACTTAACTTACCCTGCTCCTGCCTCTGTGGCACTGTCCCTCACCATAGGGGCCTTAATATAGCCCTCACCCCTTCCCTCCCCCACGGACTGGCCTGCTGGGCTGGAAGACACATATGCATGCATGCAGGCACTCAGCCCCCCACCCCAGCCTTGGATCAACTCCAAGAGGCTCTGAGATCTGGTGGATCAAGATCCACTGGTTGGTGACCATTGCTCTAGAGAAATTCCACCAGGACTTTAGCAACTTCCACCCCTCCATCAAACTGATGCTGGAATACTTCTCCCAGCAAATTAATTTCTTGGACACCACTGTGAAATTTGGCAATGGTCATATCACCGCCACATTGTTTCAGAACCCAACTGAGTGCTACAGCTACTTCCCTAAGCACACCACTAGATCCATCTTCTATAGCCAAGTTCTATGTTACAACCATATCTGCTCTGATCCTACTGACCAGGATGTATACCTTAAGGACCTGGAGCAAAGATTACTACAATTGCAATACAATCCTAGAACTGTAGCCACTGAAATCAACAGAGCCAGACTCAAACCCCACTACAAAACCTGCTACAATACCAATCCTAAGCCAAGACCAACAGAATCTGAATAATTTTTGCTGTCATCTACAGCCCTGAGCTTGAACACTTCAGACACATCATTAAAGACCTCCAGTCCCTCCTGGAAAATGACAACCATCTCAAGGTAGCCACATGTACAAACCTGTCCTGACTTAGAGGTATCCCCCAAACTCGAACAGCATCTCTCCAGCAACAGACTGCCTAACTCCTCTTCTCACCAAGGCACCAGGTTTGCTCCAGACCCAGATTCCAGCTGTGTCCCCTCATCAACACAGATCGTATCATAACTGGACCCAAAAACATGGATTATAACATCTTAGGTTCATTTATCTGCACCTCTGTCATATGTGTCATCACCTACTTACAGTACCCCTCTGTTGTCTACATTGAACATATGGGATGATTTCTCTGTGTAAGAATGAACGAACAGTTGATTTGATGTCAGTACCAGAAAGACAGACAAGCCTTTGGCAGAGCACTTTAACCTTCCTGGCCATTCCACGTCTGACCTTACAGTGGCTGTTCAACAAAACTTTTTAAATGAATGGGACATTGCAGAACAAGAAATCATCCATAGACTGGATTGTGTTATGTATAGTTTAAAGATTAATCTGTTAAAGAAAGATGCATTTGATGTCATTTTTAACAGTACATCTCAGCACTGGTATGATTTCCTCTGGCAGGAAAAATATATAGATATATGCCTTTTTTGGGTAAGATTTATGTTCCCCAATGGTTTAACTGCTCTGTTTTTTCTCTCTCCTACCTACTTTCTCTCTCTCAGCAGTGCCCCTTCTTTTTTCCTCTGCTTTTCCCCTATGCTTTGTAGCTGCTTTCTATTTAGCAGCTTTGCTTTCTGAAGTCCCTTCACAGTATCTGATGAAATAATAACTCTGCTTGTGAAAACTCATATATCTCTGATTTACTTAATCCAAGGGTGCATATCCACCTTGTCTTCTGCCTGACTTCAGACTAACATGGCTAACTACCTCTCAAAGTTCAACTTCTGTCATGTGATATAACGTATCAAGTCAACAAGGGACAGGTTTTGCTCCAAGCAACAAAAACCTATTTATTCTACTGACCTTAAAGAAGGTTCTTTCCCTGATTAGTTTCTCCTTCCTCAAACCTGAGAACGGTTGAGTAAGGCTGCTACATAGAAGAGGCTTAGCTATAATGAAATTAAAATTGAAGTACTTGTAACTCTGTAAAGCTTTGTTTAAAGTTATGATTAGATAAGTTAAAAAAGATGTAAAGGGATGGGAATTTAGTTTGTCCCTTTAAAAAAATCTTAGCTTCCAGACTATATTTAGAGAAACTACCTTCAATTCCATAAGCATTGATTTCATTACTGGTTCATTTTCCATATGGTTTCCATTCTCTATATGATAAGGCATTCCATCTGCTCCTAAGAATTCAACAAATAGGATCTCTAAACTCATGACCCTTGTACATCAGGCTCATGGGTACCTAAACTTATGCAACTAAATGGTTCTTATAGATTTCATAGACATTAAGGCTGCAAGGGACCTCATAAGAGCATTGGGTCCAGCCCCCTAGCCAAGGGGCAGAAAGTCAGCTAGGGTCAAAGGATCCCAGCAAGATAAAAGTCTAAATGTTTCTTGAAAGTGTACAGAGTAGGTGCTTGCACCACTTCTGGGGGGAGTCTGTTTCAGGCCTTGTAAAGACAGTAAAGAAGTTTTTCCTTATGTCTAGCTCAAAACGGTCTTGCAGGAGTTTGTGACCATTGGACCTTGTCATGGCCTGGGGTGCTCTGGTGAACAGGTGTTCCCCCAGATCTTGATGCACACTCCTTATATATTTATAGGCTGCCACCAAATCACCCCTGAACCTTCACTTTTCCACAGTGAAGAGTCCCATAGCTTGTAGCCTCTCTTCATAAGGCCTGTTCTGTTGTCCTCTGATCATGTGCTTGGCTTTCCTCTGTACTCTTTCAAGCTTCTCCACATCCTTCCTAAATTGTGGAGCCCAGAATTGGATGCAGTATTCCAGCTGCGGCCTCACCAAGGTCTTGCTCAAGATGCATTGGTAGATGCAAGCCAGAGTTTTGTTTGCTTTGCCACCTATGTTATCACATTGGTGGCTCATATTCATCTTGTGGTCAAAGATGATCCCCAAGTCTCTTTCAGTCATGGTGCTAGTGAGTGTAGCATTGCCAAGCCTATAAGCGTGATGCAGGTTTTTGTTCCTGAGGTGGAGCACCTTGCATTTCTCCGTATTGAATGCCATCAGGTTTTCATCCTCCCACCTTGCAAGCCTATCGAGGTCGGTCTGGATCACCAGCCTATCAAGGTTGGACACTCTTCTCCAAAGTTTAGTGTTGTCAGCAAACTTGGCCAGTCCGCTTTTGACACCAGTGTCCAGACCATTTATGAAGACATTAAAGAGTACAGGTTCAAGAACGGAGCCTTGGGTGATGCCACTAGTCACTGAGTGCCATGTTGATTCAGTTCTGTCAACTACCACTCTCTGGGTCCGACCTTGGAGTCAGTTCCCCAGCCATCAGACTGTGGAGTAGTTGAGGCTGCAGTTGCCCAATTTTTCCATGAGGACATCTTGGGACACCAGTTCAAAGGGTTTTTTAAAGTTCAAATATATGACATTAACCTCTTCCCTTTTGTCCAGGTGATACATCACCTGGCCATAGAAGGTAATGAGACTGGTCAAGCAAGACCTACCCACAACAAACCTGTGCTGGCTATCCCTTAGAATGTTGTCTTCTGTTAGTCTGTCAAGAATAGTTTCTTTGATAATTTTTTTTCCAAAATCTTCCCAGGGATTGAGGTCAAACTGATTGGCCTATAGTTTCCCAGGTTTTCTTTCCTCCTTTTCTTGAACATGGGCGCCACACTGGCCCTCTTCCAACCTTTGGGTACTTTGCCTGAGCACCACGAGTTCTCAAATATCCTTGTCAGTGGCTGCGCTATGATGTCTGACTCTTGGGTGCAACCTATCCAGACCAGCTGATTTATGGGGGTCTAGCCTCTCAAGATGCTCCCTCACAAGATCCATGCCAATGCTGGGCATATATTCATCTGCACCCTGGTCATCCTGCATCATCTTCCGCAGAGTGGTCCCTTTGGGCTTTGGGTCCAAGGGATAGACTTTGCTTTCCTTTACGAAGGTGAACATACAGTAACTGTATTTCATAGTCCCTAGGAAAGATCCTAGTTAATCCCAGTTCTGAGATTAACCTTTATTAATGTTCACCTTTAATACTGTTACAATGAATGCCTTGATTCCAGCACAGAAAATCTGGAATATAAAAAAATTGATATAAATATTATATAATGCTTTAGAACAAGTTTTAAAATCGCCAGCAAATGTGTTTATGAATGCTCTGTTCACTTTACTTTGCAGCTTAAGATCTGTACTGAAACTTGCTTTCAGAGAAAGGTATTGGAGATGAGCTATTTTATTACATTAGCATTGATTTCTACCAATCTTCACAAAGTCAGTAGTTCAGCTGTGTTCTTTTACTGATTTTTTTTTGTATATGTAACCCAACACAGAGGTTAAAAATCTTCAGAATTATATTGGGATGTAATAGTTTAAAATGGATGGTTACTCATTTAGAATATGTCTTCTGGTTCTGTTTCTGGGCAGGTTTAGCCATCCAGCTGGAATTACATTAGGTCTTGAAAATGGATGCTGCGTCGCAACAATCCTTGACCAGTAGTGAATTTTTCAGGTATAGAGCTATGAATGCCTGACACTCGGCAGTGTTGATAGTTTATACAACCAGGCATTCAACAGTATTATGAATGATAAATCTATTTTTTCATCTAATTTTGCTCTACTGCTGTCTTCTCCTGAAATATTATCATCTGGTTGTTCCTAATTTTTTCCTTTACACATCTTTTTTTTATTCCTTACCAAGATTTTTATGCTCTTTAATGTCTCTTTATTTCTGGTATTTTACAAAAAAGGAAAAATTTTATAATTGTGCAAAAGTTTAACTGTGAATCTGGAAGGAACATAGTTAAAAGTCAGAGCTGTCCAACTTCTAGATACCCAGGGACTGCATACAGCACCGGCCACAAACCTGGTGTATGCATACCATTGGGGAAACCTGCTCTGGTCACACATGCAGCCCAGCCCCACCCCCTGGCAGGTGAGCAGCCCAGCTTATCCCCCTTCCCCACCACTGCCCCATGTACACAGGTTCCCTGCTCACAGTGCAGCTCCCCGTCCCGGTGAGTGAGCAAAGCAACTCCCCCTTGCCATGCACACAGTGGAATTCCCCCCTCTCTCCCCACCATCTGGCTGGAGCAGCCCAGCTCTACCTTGCTACATGCAGAGCCCAGCTCCCCACTGCACCATTTTCAACCCAGCTACCCCATGCCATGCTTGCAGTGCAGCTCCCCACTTACTGGGTCAGCAGCCCAGTCATCTCACCACATGTACAGTGGATCTCACCCAGCTACCCCTGCTGCATGTACAGTTCCCTCACTATGTACACAGTGTTGCTCCCACCAACACCATGTGGATCTCCCTTCCCTACTATGCACATTTAGCAGTTCAGCTCCTCCTCCATCCCCTTTCCAGCACATGCCCAGACAACACATCTGCACCACAGGTTGCCTGAGTTATCTCATTTCCTGCATGTGCAGCCTGCTCCTTCCTCCACCTATTTACATCATAGGCAGCCTGGTCCTCCTTTGTGTGTGGGGACAGGAACCAGGACCTGGAGGAGAAGCGGGAGCCTGGAGAACCCAATCACCACAGCTGCAAGAGCAATGGGTGGAGTGGCTGCCTGGTGAGAGCCTGTCAGCTGCTTGTTAACACCTTGTCGGTTGGCCTGCAGGCCACCAGCTAGACAGCCCTGGTTAAGAGTCATTCTGGACAAGGGCTATCTGGAACAAAACTTATGTCTGTCAAAATTACTCATGCAAATAGTAAAATATTTTGTATTTTATTTATTTTTTCATTTGGTATGGAATTAATTCAGCCAGATCCTCAACTTGTATAAACTTGAAGTCAGTAGAGCTTTGACGGTTTTCACAAGCTAAAGATTTGACCCATCATGTTTTATACTGCTACAATAATACATCATATACATATGCATATACATACACATTTTGTAGACATTCTCAAGACTGAGTGAACTTTTTTGAGGCCTTTTTGGCCAGACTCTAGGGGTGTGTCCAGACAAAGTTGGATGAGTTATATGCAGTGCCGCAGACCTGTCTGTGGCACCACACACATTGCACAGTCATGTGTTTCCTACTTTGCAGCATGGGGAGATCCCAGGGTCAAACAAACCCATGCCTAAGAAAAGTGGGGTGATGTACATAGCAGCAGCACATGCCACCCCAAACTCGCGCGTAGCATGGGCATTCCCCAGAGGCCAACTAACAGTGGTACAAGGTGTGCCACTACTACTTGTCCCTGGGGAAACACATGTTGCTGCTCATGGGGACATGTCCTAGGTGCTTAACTTTAAGCATGTAGGTAGTTCCCTTGACTTAAATGTAAGCATGAAAGTAGTTTCATTTTTGTAGCTGCTTAAATATCTTGACAAACTGGAGCCATAGTTTCTTGTAGGTATCATATCAGAGTTGGAACTTCAGTAGCAAATTAATTAGAGACACTATAGTGGCTTTCAAACCTATTCAGGAAGGGCATTTTATGCATAACATTCAGTATAGAAGTAGGTAGTGATAATTCTCAGACAAACAGGTAAATATCATGTTGAGTCTTGAAGCATTAGTCACGTGAAAGGAACAGCAGCTAACTAAAATTACTGACCAGGTGGTAAGACAATATTCTAATAAGGTTTAAGGCATATAGTGTAGGCATGTAGCTATTTTGACAGTAGGGGCATAATAAAGCTACATGATTTTATATTTTGAAATTAATATCCCCCTCTAAAATAATTTTATGATATTTTGATTCTGCCTTTGTTATGTGGCAGTATATTTAAAATACATTGCTTTTAGCAAAAATAAATATGCTGTGTTTACCTAGTTATTAACCTGTAGAGTTAGCCTTAACTCACATCTGTATGATCTTTCTTTTATGTTTACTTTGAAGTGTTCAACTACGCAGGTCAACAGGAGTTCCCTTATGACATTTTCTTTACTGAGGATACAGTCTAGCTCTGTATGGTTGGGGAAAGTTGAACAGCAGTTGAGTTAAATTGGGAATCAGCTTCCTGAATGGGATGTTAGTGTCTTGTTTTCCACAAAATATGTCAAATATAATGTACACATGGATAGCTCCTCATTTTTTTGTTGACAATACAGATATCCCTTTCTTGCTACATATCTGCCAGTAAAATTATTACAGACATGAGTATATATAACACATATCAGATGAGTAACATGTATGTGTGGTCACATGTGAATGAAAACAACATGTATTCCTGAAATGACCACAGAGTACTAGAGTTAAAGCTATAATATTTTATTTGCAAATGTTCATAAGTGTGGTTTATACTGGTATTCCTTGATTGTCAATTTTCTTTTAGATTTCCATAAAAAACAGGAATGTCTTTTACATTTTATAGTATTAGATAAAAGCCTGAAAATATTGCATATTTAAGCAGCCAAGCACCATTTTATTTTATCTCACCTAAAAACAGCCTATATATTAATTACACAATACAGTAAAATTCAAAATGTGTGCCAAATGCATGTGTCTCACTAAAGCCTCCTGCCAAAAGGTTCTTGTCTTGTCTGTCACAATATATTGGCATAAGATGCTACTGAGAGAGAATGCTTTAAACGTATGGGATACAGTCTAAAAATATCAAGAAAAATCTTGTTAACATTATTGCCTTGAATCTACTTGTATATATCTTTTCCTTTGACTTTCCCTTCATTATTAAACAGCCACCTTGAGCTGTTTTATTTGATCTGAAGCTGATGCTTGAGCAGTGGCAATGAATAGGGTATTGTAAAATTGCTTATAAGCGTGTTCATTATATTTTTATGGATAATCTAACGTGTAATATTTTAAGTATACATAAGCTCCTCAACAGGAAACTGTATACAGAAACAACATGGATCTTGCAATTTTATCAGGACAATGCAAGTAGATTTCAGCAAGGTTGGTTCCAACTCATCTGTGATAAATGAGAAGATAAGGCAATCAGTGCACACCATGACACTCTGTGCAGCTAGTTAGGCACACTTCAGAACTATTCAGGTGTGCTCACGAAGCTTATAAGTCTTACATGGGGGGTGTCTCAATATAAATACATCCTTCATGGTGGCCACTAGTAATGCAGGAGTTGCTTTTCCAAGACTTAACCCAGGTCAGATATAAATAATAGATATTAGGAGTTAGTTCTGATGGTGGGGCTGCATTTCAGGCTGTGTATTTCAGTTGGGTCAAAAGAATGCATTTTCTTTTTTTTTTTCCTTGTCTAGTTCCTGTGCTTGATAAATGCCTGCAAAATTCCTTCACACCTTTGCGTGGACCTGTTTGGGTCTCTAAGGGAGAAGGTTTCAGCCCCTCAGGAGCAAAGATGTATATCCAGGGAGTCCTATTGGCCTTGCACCATCGATTAAAGTCTGCAAAAAACTATTGCAAACAGGTGAGTTGTCCCACTCTTTAACAGAATGCTTTTTTGTTTTCATTTAAAAATGTACTGGTTGTATAAAAGAAATGATTGGCACTGTGTCATAAAGAAGTGTGGCATGTATTGCATGAACTTTGGTGCCTGTTAGGGAAACGAAATGCTTCGTCTATAATCTCAAAGGCAACAATAATGGAGCTAATTGCATCTGTCTTTTGGTGTGGGATGTCATACGTTTCATCTTTTCTTGCTGCACACTGTGCATAACTGATACATTCCTTATGTGGAGATTCTATATAAAAACAATCATTTTTCATTAAAAAATGAATAGCTTTTGATGCACCTATGATGTTTACTATGCAAACTTGTAGTTCTTCCCACCAGTATGCCTTAGTTGAAAAATGTTTTTGCTAAAAAAAAAAATCTAAACATTACTGAAGTTACTTTATGAAAAATAACAGAATTTTACAATTGCTAGGATAACCAGTAATATTTTAGTGACCATGCATTTGGAATTAAATAAATATATAAGACATATATTTTAATCTGGATACATACATGAATCTGGGATATAGCATGCATTATTTGATCTGTTGTAGTCTTAGACCTGATTAGTTCAAAGTGGCTTTATTTGTATACATGTGTGTTTATGGAGCAACATACAGATGTATTTATTACTTTTTAATCAGAAGGTTTTGCATGTTAATACTTTCGAATAAAAATGAAATTGCCAGAGTTATTAGAATAGTTAGGTGTGACATTTTTTGATTTATAAATCTGAGAGTAATCTTTAAAAGGTTAGCTGAATGATTTATGAAAAAAGTAGATGTGCAGGTTTCTCAGAAAAAATAATAATTATACATTAAACAGCCAGCTAGGAAACTCAGTTTCAAAATAATTTCAGGCCCCAGAGTTAAGAATGAATGCATCAGATAGATCATGTTATATCAGCCTGTGTAGGGAGGGGGAGGGGAGGTGGAAGCCAGGGTGTCAGTCACACTGTTTATACAGCACCTCCTGCTGCCAGATCCATACAGAGAAATGAGCATTGACTTTGGAAAATACCGTTCCTGTCTCAAGCTAATGGTGATCAAAAATAAGAACTCAAGTAAATAGAAACAATCAGTAAGGCTAAGAAAGGGCTTCTTTTAAAAGATAATTTATTTTATCAGCATAGTAAAAGAAGATGGTGAGCATCTTCATATTTTCTATTGATATTCCTCACTTATAAAACAATGCTGTCTGTCAAAAGGTATAAAAATAAAAATATATCAATATTACAGTGTTCTGATAAGATGATAATTAATCTTTAGAAAACATGAACATGAAATCTATCAAATATGAGACATTCAAGTATTTAACAAATATAGTCATAATCTTTAAAATAAAAAAGCAGGTAACAGCTTTGGGAGGTGGGGGGAAGCTCCTGAATAAGACCTGAAGAAAAACACTTTGTGGGTGGCTCTTTATTCTTCTTTAGAAAGAAAATATGGTGACACTACACTACATTAACCTGGGTTAATGATTTCTCCAATAATGGCCAAAAGTATCAGTTCGGGAAGAGTTTTAATAGAAGAAAAATAATTTTATTTTATTTGAAAGCAGCTCTGAAAACAAATGCATGTAGATACTGAAATAATTATATGTGGACCTAAGTGCCATATACCTTTTGCAGGTGTTTCATTGTTTAAGGAACATAATATGAACCGGTTAGAATTAGGAGTATTAATGTGACATTTAAAAAAATATAAAGAAAATCAAAATTGTTCTTATATACATTTCAAAATAACATTTGGAGTATCAAGAATAAAGCAATAACTTTAAACCTTATAAAATTATTACAATAATATTAGGTCTTTATTATTAAAATAATATTTGGTATCTCCTAAAACACTTTCAGTCTGTTGAAAGGAAACTGTATGCATTACCTGGATTAATATTTCTGTAGATAAAAGTAAGATTAAAGACTAAAATCCATTTTAAGCATATTTTCTTTCAAATTTTACTGTTTACTATCTTACTAGAATGTTTTTGTAAGTGAGATCCAATATAGGGTGTTTACAGAACTTAGCATGTGTATTTAGAGAGTATAGCATATAATTTTGCAATATTACTTTTCATTTTCTGTATTTTGTGTTATCAATAAGTTAAAAATAAGTTCAAACAGAGCTAAAATAAGTAAGTTCTGACATGGTAAATGAGGTTTAGGAAATTCAGTGAAAAGGCCTTCCTCCCATCCTGTTTGCCAAGGCATGACAGCACAACCCAACGATGTGATATTTCATGTAGTTTTCAGACTTATATAATATCTAGACATTCTGGCAGCCATAAATGATTCTTTTTTTGCTTTTTATTGATCTCAGTATTATGTTTTTTGTATTGTATTTGTATTTAGATTATCTTATGTTAAATAAAGAAAGAAAAAATGGAGAAAAATAATAGAAAAATATCCTTGACCTGCAATTATTGTGCTAGGATCACATCCTTTGCCCGTTGCGACAAAATAGCTCTTACAAATATTACTGGCTTGATAGTAAGGTGAGGTACTTCTATTACAATTTAACTGGATCTCTATTTCAGTGAGTACTATCATACTTCTATAAAAAATACATACTGTTTGGCCCCCAAGGCTACATATTGCAAATTGCACAGCTTCAAATCACCCTGTTGCTTCCTGCCCCAGAAGAGGCAGTGAATGCGAAAGAGTCAAACTTCTTAGACCACAAAGTCTGAGGTCACCTTACTGTATCTTTTGTACCATTTTAGGATGAATGTTGGTAATCTACAAATAACATTCCTTGAAAGTCAGGTAGGGTAGTATAAAGCAAGTAAAAGTAAGAAGGCACTTAAGATTTGAAGAAAGTTTCTAATATAGAGATAGCTCAAGAGAAAATAAATTAACAGTATTTTTTATACAATACATCATAACAGCTTGCTTTCTACTTTTTTTAAAATCTAGGCTCTCTTTTACTGTAATTATTTATATTGTCTCTGTGGACTCCAGTAACATCTTGCAAAATCTCACATTGAAAATCTAACACTCTCAGATACTGGCATTTTAATAGATGAACTTTTTGTAAAATATATGAAAAATGTTGAGCACGAGAGAGAGAGTTATTTTGTAAATAATTTTCAGATTGGGGCATAGTAACTATTATAGTATGTGTCTTGAAAAATGCTCTCTTAGTTTTTTTGTGAAAAATCTGGCTGACACCAAAATAGATTTAAATGGTAACATTTGTATTTTGTGTGAGATATGATGGCTATTAATTTTTTATTTAAAACACACAAAGACAAAGACTTGATGCACAGATAATTTTTTATTTAAAACACACAAAGACAAAGCCTTGACCAAAATTAAATTACTCAGAGCTATCCAAAAGGTTAAATTCATAAATACCAGTGGAAAAAAAACAATAAACGTGTGAGTATGAAATGTGGTTAACACTTTCAGTGATGGGAGATGTCCATCTCATTAGCATTCGTGATATGTAGTTGTGCTGTTGGTGGGGGTGTTGAAGCAGGAATGCCATTGTGCTGGGTTCCACTGTTTGGGGACAAACACTGCTGTGGAGGGAACGTGTGAAAAGGCCATAGTACTGTCAGTGAATGAGTAAGGCTGTGCTTTCTGTATGCTTCAAGCAGGGAAGCTGTCATTCACAGGCCTAGCACAGCTAAACAGAGGCCAAAACAGAAGACTCAAATACCTTTTAAAATGATATTAATTATTTTTAAACATTTTCTTCATTTACAGTCACATATTACATGAATTCTTGTCCTGTCTGTTGGTAAACAAACACAAAATGTATTTTGACTGATAAAGAGAAAAAGAAATAGCATTAGTACCACAAAATTAGATTCCTTAAGGTTCATCATTCAGAGGGCAGAGGTGTAAATATCTGAGAATCACAAGATGACCTAAAAAGCTCACAAATGTTCCTGAGTGTGTGCATGTTCCTGAGTGTGTGCTGCAATTTTACTTTGGAAGTTTGTAGTAAAATACGGCTATAATAATTTATGTATAACTTCACCTACAGTTCTATGGATTTCTGTCGTTGACTTATATTGCGTTTATGTACTCTGTTATTTATTTTTAACAATGGGAGGAGAGCATAATTATGCTATGAATTCATTAACTCTATCTCAAAATTACAGTAAATAGAAATTAATAATGTGAATCACTGCCAATTATATATGTTAAAGGAATGATGCAAGTATGAAAAATGTTGAAAGAAAAGCAAATGACAGACTAAAGCAGTTGAGTGATTCTACATTCACCATGAGAATACCAACAAGTGCTGCTGTGATCTGTGAACCTTTCTATTTTAAGCATGTGTTTAATGGGATTCATAATGCCACTATTTTAAATTGAATAAAGGTGGAACATAAATTATTAACCTCACTATGTTTTTTTACCATTTTATCTAGCAATTTACACTATTTTTAAAATTCTGAGATATACTTATAGCCTCTGTAATTCACAAGATGTTATCAGTTTTGTTGTATGGACCTATAAAAGCAGCACTGAATTAAAATGAGTAAAATATTTTAGTTATTACTACAAGAAGAGAACTAAGATTGAATTATTATTTTTAAAGCATTTGATTTGAAATTACTATCTTAGATATTGGTGCATGCTTACAAATTGTTTTTCATAAACTTCTTTGCTTATATTCGGTAACAACTACTTGATGTAACTATTTCTCAAGTTTTTAATGAGTTCAGTATGATTTTATATGCTAAGATTTCCAGTGAAATGGCTGTAATTACTTCTCAGTGAGTCTACAGGGCCTCAGTACTTCACATTATAAAAAGCAGAAAAATTAGTTATGATAGAATCATTTCTCTTGGGATTCTGAAGAAGTAAATACATTATTATTGTGTTTTTGTTTACTAAGTTTTGTATATAATTTTAGTGTAATTTTATGCATATACCAAAGCAAGATATTGTCAGAGTTGTTTTATCAAAATATACTCTGCACAGTAATACTGTTTTCCAAAAATTATATTCCATCCTGGCAAAAAGTTGTTGTTATAATTGCTAGATATTATTAAAAGAATAGTAAGGGCTCCATTGAAATGGTGAACAGCTGATTTCTAGTTTAAACAATATATCATCCAGTATAATAGTATTGAGATTTTTGTTGTCTTTTTTTAGGAATGTTCTTAAATTACATTTGAAAAGTGTATTTAAATCATTAAAAAAAAAGAAATTTTCTTGCACAGAAATGTTAAAAGTTCCCTCTATTTTATCCCCTCCTTGTCTAATTTTATTCATTACTCACATCTTTTTATCTCATTTTCTTTATGCCATACACAAAATAGGCCTTTTATCTAGGGACATGTACTGTTCAAGCTATAAAAGCCATATTAAAGTAAACTTTTTCAAACAGTAATATTTAGTATGATAAATGTAATATTCCAGGATATTTTTACATGTAAAAATATAAAAAATAGTAGTTCAGTAGTTTTGAAATTGAAAAAGAAACCTACTGTCTTGATAACTATGGTAACTGATTTTTAGTATGTTGTGTTGTTTATAAATTTGACTGATCGTTGAAATTTGTTCCCACAACCAGGCTGCATTCTAGTTGCCAGAAGTATTTTAAGAACCTTAAACTTGTGTCTTTTTCTAAGTGTCATGCCTTGAGCAGGCCTAACATCAGTTAAATGAAGTGAAAATTGCATTCTTGTCTTGATAGAGATGAAAATGGATTTCTGGTCATGAAATAGATGTAGTTGTCACTTTTTTAAAAAGGTGTCAGCAGTTTGCTTCAGCGAGTAAGGTGCCAATTCAGTATGACAGTAAACTTGTGATCTGAGCAATCAATAAAATGCTTCAATAACTTCTGCTTCATTACACTTATAATAAGAGGCTATAGATCTGTGGCACATAAAACGTTGATAAAGAGGATATGTAGGGACTGGCTGTGACATTTTGTCTTAGAAGTACAGTAAGTGCAATGTTGCCATCTAGAGTTTGTGCATAGGTAATTTTTCCAAAAAGCTACAGTGATAAAAGAAGCCTTGATATTGAAAGCTGTTTATTTTCAGCAGTTAGTGGCATCCTTGTATATGTATATACATAATGTATATGATGTGGATCAGGTATTTGTCTTGTCACAAAACTGTTTAGGTCAGGGAAAAATAAACCACTTTTGCTCTCTTTCCCTTCTTTTGAATAATGTATAATAAATGTGAAATATTTTTTTCTCAACTAGTATTATAATAGATTTAAAATTCAATTCTTATCTCAGTAGCTTTTCTTACAGGTTACATTTGATAAAGCAATGACATTATGATGATTTGACTTGATACCTATAAGGGGAAAATCATTGCTCTGTGATAAGAACAAATTAATATAGTATTGTTTCAGATTTTGACGAAATAGTATCTTACAGTTAATTTACCTATTATGAAACCAGAAATAGCTGCTTCAGATTTTTATAAACCTATATAAGGGACTTGTCTCTGTGTTATTTATTTTATGGACAAATTATTTTAGTTCACCTTTACTAGTTCCTTTACCTTTTAAAAATGAATGAAATGGGCTTGTTGCAACATATAGAAATTGACAGGATATTTTCTATTACATTTAAGGTCAAAAACCCAATAATTAGATCAGGAAATTCTCCATAGACATCTTAGAAATTGTAGGTCTCTGATTAAAAGTCTCTTATTAAATGACTTGGGTTCAACATTTGTGTCCTGTGTATGTTAATAACTTAATCTGATTTTACTGAATTTGGAAGCCTAAACATTTATTTTACTGAATTGAGAAAAGTGATTTAGTCTAGTGAGAACCTGGGTATTGATAATTTTGTGTTGAAAGAACTAATTTGGCTGAGCCAAGGCAAGTTTAATAGGAGGGGAACTAAGAAAGTGACTTGTCCTTTACTGGTCATTGCAGTGATACCATTCTTGGCCCCCGTATTGGGCAGATGCTGATCTTAGCTGATCTTAGAATAGCTAAGAATACTGCAGTGATTGTGCCTTTTGCTCCTGATCATCAGTTGTTCCTAACCGCCATCCTGAATTAGATATATTCTACACGTGTCCTATGGTTAATTCTTTTCTATATAGGTGATGCTTTATAGTATGTAGCTGAAAATGTCAGGGAGGAGTTGGTGAACATAGTAATGCCAGACATTGCTAAATTGATTTTTGCAACAAACTCTTGTGCTTTTTTTTAATTCCTGGTAGGAATTTTTTAGGCCATTCTACTTAAGATATTTTGTTCGTATTAACAAGTTAGACAACAATATTAGTACAAATTTAGGCTCCCAGGAGGGAAGTAAGGGTGAGTAACCTATTAAATCAGACAGAGATTGGAAGGGGAGATTAATTTGTTTGCAGATTAGGAATACATAAAACCATTTGTGACTGCCCAATATATGTACCCCTTGCATTTGAATGGTGACAGACATATTGATCTCTTTAACAAGTTAGTATGTTGGGCGACCTGTCTTTCAGTGGGTAAATCTAAATGACACTTAGGGGTTTTTTGGTAATGGTTATAGAAGGGAAGGATTTCATTTAATTCCCAGTCTAGTTATTGAATCAGTATATACATATGCCTACACATGTCTAAAATCAATCTGGCTTTATACAGGAACATTGTAGGATGAGAAGATTATGGTTTTACTTGCAAGACTACCTGTCTATACATTAACTGACAGAGTTCTGTCTTAAATAACTTGGGCATGTCCCCACGAGCATGCATGTGTGATTTGTGGCATTGCAAACCACATGTGGTGCATGCGCATGCATTCACTATGCTGCTAATTTGCAGCACGGTGGTTTTTTTGACACCAGGAGATCCCAGTGTCCAAACCACCGCTAAAAAAAAGTGGCATGGTGCATGCAACAGTAGCATGCATCACCAGAAAGGGAGCCTAGTTGGCCAGAGCCATGCTCTGGCTTCTGGCCAGGCTCCAAGTGGCCGGCTCGGCACCACTGCTGCCCTGGGAGCCCCCCAGGACCTCAGGTAAGGCTGCTATGGCCAGCCCAGTTGCTGGCCCCAGCTTCCCCTACCCCACCTGGGGCAATTTGCTGCACTCTGGAGCATGCATGCAGAAGCATGAAGGGGAGATAGATAGCAGTGGTACAAATATGTGCCACTGCTATTTGTCCCACAGGAAACACATGCTCCTGCACCTGCACGCTCATGGGGAAGCGCCCATTGACTATTTTCTCAGGCTAAATAACTATCTGTCACATGTCATTCTCTTTCCCTTATCCATGGCAATGATGTCATGGATAAATCATCAGAAATAGTTATTTCTGCATGAGCTTTATTAATTTCTAATAGCAGGTCTTCATAAACACATCACACTTTATATATGCCACCTTATGAACACCATAAAGCAGTGGTTGACAGTCTCTTCAGCCTGCCTGCCAGAATAACCCAGCTTGGGTCAGAGATGGAAAGGCAGGGGCAAGGATGGAGCCACCACTGCCACTACTCCCCACTGTGGTACAGGGACACATATGCCACCAAATGCTGCTAAAAGCCTCACATCTGCAGGTCTGATCCAGTGGGAAGCCATAAGTTGCCATCCCCTGCCATAGAGAGATGTTATTGCCTACACAGTATTAAAAAATCATGAATCAGGTCCCAGAAAGATTCTTTTAGGATTCTTTTTATTTGCATTCTGGTTCTAAGGATTTAGGAATCATGTTTTCAAGACTTTTAAAAAGAATTACGATGGACAAATTTATTTTCTTTTCTAAAAGATGTTTAAGACATTCATATGATCACGAGTCCAGGAGCTGGGGCTTTAAGGAACACACAACTATCATACTACCTGCAATACAATGTTAAGAGTTGTCAACATTGTAGTATATCTTTGCTTTAAAGAGAGATAGATATCTGTAATTGTGGGAGGGTTCTTTTATTCAATTGTATGGCCTTAATTTTCATGCAAATCTGTACTGTTTTGCCCAAAATATGATTGCATCAGGACCAGCTACAACTATTTCTCCTAAGCATCATTCATAGAGACAGTTATATAAGCAACTTCCTCCTGTGCATTCAGATGGAACTATATTTACTGTGTTGTCGATGCATGGAATAAATTCTGCATTAATATATATTCCAGTGAGCTAAACTAAAGTCTGCACAAGCCTTTGGTCTGCAGTGCAGGTTAGTCACTTTCACTAGCATGTAATCTTTAAAAATAAAAAAGCTTAGTTTAGAACTTTTTGATTGTATCAAAAAGAAATTATTACATTTTAGAACTTTGAAAGTAATTACAGAATTCTGCTGTTAAAGTCAGTAGAAGTAGGTTTGACACATTTTCTTTGAATTACTCAACCACCTACAGGTATTATTGCCTATGACTCTTTTGAAATGAGAATAAATTTTATAGAGTTACAACAGCAAAGTGAAAGAGTGTGTTTGATAGATTCCCTGAACAGTTTCAACACCCACAGGTATTATTTGTAAGAAAACAATCATGCAGAGTCTTCAGCTGGTTAGAGAGGGCACAGCATTCCATCTTCACCTGACATCCTATCTGTTCTCTCAACATCTTGTGCCCCCTGCCTGCCACCCACTCCTCCCAAAACAATACTCACTGAGAGAAGCTTGTGTGAATGGACAAGAATATGAATGTTTTTAAAGAATCTGAAGAGTGTGGAAGCCACATTGTTAAGGGTGGAGGAGTTGGGGGAGGGGGAAGGAAGAGAAACTGTCTTTAGGATTGATTAGTATTTTGCACTTTCTGTTCTAATTAATCAGTGTTATCTTTGAATTGTTAGAATCACTCAATTTTAATTATTCACAGGCTTGAAAACGGATTGATTACAAAAATACCAGAGCCAAAAGACCATTTGAAATATATTTCTCACTATTGTCCTTTTTTAATGTGTTTAGCATATAACATCATTATGATTATTTTCTAGAAACTTGTTTAGGTCAGAATTTTTAAGCAGCTACATAAACTTTAAATATTTAAGTTTATATGTTTTTGTGTTGATACTGTAAAATCAAACATTTTTAATTATATAAATAAATTATTATTTACCTCATTTTATTATGAATTACATTCCTGTAGTGGTTAAGGGTAACCAATAAGATTAGATCCCCCTATATTCCATGCCAGAGAATGTACATTTAACATGATAAAAAAAAAAATCAAGTTTTAGGTTTTCCTTTGCTATTTTAAACGTATTTCAAAGCAAACCATACTATTTTGGCATTTTCAGTTGAAAATGTCTTATTCCCCTAGTTGCTCTTTCTCTTGGATTTTTTCCACAGCTCAGGGCCTTTTCTTTTGCAAAGTTGCTCTCCTTCCTCCTTGCATTTTGTGCTTTTTCTTATCAGGTATTCTTGGTAAATAAATGGAATTGTTCAGACCCAGCATTAGCTAGAAAAAGTAAAGAAAGGAAAACTATCATCTTAAATGAATTTGAAAAACTAATTCAAATTCTCAGTATAAACTAGGTATATAAACACATCTCATTCTATTTAGTATTGTATTGTAATATTAATTGACTAATGGATTATTGCAATGTTGGAACAAAGTCTTTTCCAAAAACAAACATAACATCCATTTTTTAAACCTCTGTGGATATGTCTATATGAGACACTGACTGCATAGTAGCCAAATAATACTCCGCAGTAGTGTGTCACAGCATGGACAGTGCTAATATGTTACTGCGCAGTAGTGTCACTTAAAAAACATTTGCCGGCACTACTGTGCCATAACTCCAGCTACTGCACATTTATTTAGTACTTGGTTGTATAAGTACTAAATAAATGCACAGTAACTACTGTGCAATTGCATCTTGTGTAGAAGAGCCCACTACAATGCAGAATAACAAAATGTTAGGCAGACAGGCTTTGCTGTGTTAACTACACTTTTTTTAAATAAGTAGGACATTGCACATTACTGCTGTACCATCTTGGAGAACTGCATCCTTGTTGCAAGCCAGTAATTTTTTAATGTCCTACCCATGGGCAATAAACCACTGTCCATCATGTCCTAGCAGCCTGCTTCTTATTGGCATCATTGCTGAATGATTGGTCAACACTGCCTCCATTGTAGCTCAATATTCTATGAAAATGTTAGATTATACACATCTAGTATCTTGCCAGTGTTCAAGTATTCTTCTCCCACCTCCCCATTCTAGTGTGTGTATGGTTTGAAAGGTGAACCACCCAAATTATAATTTCCCTGAATCCCACTTTTTTGTCAGATGCTACTCCTGTCAGCCTCGTACTTCTCTACAGATATTCCTTCTTGGAACAAAAATAAAGACTCAGTTTTTAAGATACAGATTGGATACTTGAAGAGAATTCAAAGTTTAGAGAATAGGAAATAAGCCATGTGAGGTAAGAATGTGTGACAGTCTGTACCATGATGTGCTGTGGCTCCTAATGAACCTTGCTATTATATTATTCCAGATGATCAGAGACATATCAGGGAAACCAGGTAACTGTGCCAACATCGCTTCAGGTAGGAGTTGCCCCATCTTGGCACAGCCCCATATGATACAGCTCATTGAAAAGTCAGCTGAGCTTTGTGCCACCTGTCAACTTGCTCCCCTCCTCCCCAAGTGCAATAAGAGTGCATAGAAGCCATTTCAAGTTTAAAGATTGGATGGGCTCTCTTACAGTCCTACTTGCATCCCTACTTTTTCACTTGTTTTTTACTGGCCACACCCAGTTCCCCAAATGAATTTAGTACAGTCCTCTTTCATAAACTCTTATCACCTACTCGGATAACTAGAAAAGGGAAAATATAAGTGCAGCACTACTGGCATGTGTGCCCCCACCCTGCCATCTGGGCAGCTATTGCCCGAAAGATGTTCTCAGCATGGTGGCCTGCTTTGAACTATCAAAACGTCCTCCTGGCCTTAAATGGCCAGGACATCAGCCACCTCATTTGCCCTCCAGCTGGGCCCCAGGTGCCAGCCCTGAGCAGGTTCCTCTGCCTGGATCCTGCCACTTGCCTCACTAGCAGGAATCCTGGTGTTCCCCATTTAAAAACTGCAAATTCGCTGATAAAAAAAATCTCAAATTCACTCTTTAAAATACCTCAAAATCCATGTTTTTGCACAATTAAAAAAACCACGAGAGAGAGAGATCAGTTGTGCAATGTTTTATTGATATACTTACCATTTTAAAGCAATTTGGAAACCTACCAGTGTCTCTATCATCATAGCAAAATAAATTCTAAATATCTATATGCTTTGATGTTTGCTTTTGGCTTTCTTATGATAGAAAAATTACAGTTCTCCCTGACCCCTTCACTCACCAGGATGTGGGGACAGCTGCCTCTGCAGCCACTGCTTCTGTCAGCAGGTTTCATCCTGCCAGGCAGCTGGACACGCCAGGTGTGTGATGGGGGGGATGTGAGGTTTGCAAGAGGGACATGGGAAGAGGTGTGGGTGGGTGTGGGGAGGTGTGAGTGGGGGTGGTATGGGGTATATGGGTGAGGTGGTGTGGGGTTTACAACAGGGGGGTGGGGGGAATGTGCAGTGGTGTGTGGGGGTGTCAGGCTTGTGGAGGTCCACCATACGCCCACCCACCCTAGCCCCTGCAGCACTAGCAGGGCTGTGCCAGTGGCAGCTCTGCCAGACCCATGGTCTGTGCAGGGAGAAAGCACATGGTGAGACCTGACTTGGCCTGGCGTGGTCCATTAGCATGCCTTTGCATAGGAGTGGGAGGTGTGGCTCTGTGATGTGTGGCTCCTGTGCAATGGCACATGCTAGCTGCATGGGCTGGGTTGCGTCGGGTCAGCCAGGTATGTTGTAGGCACAGCACTGCAGCTGTGCATTGCTGCCTGAACCTCATACAGAATGCATTCAGCATGACCCAGCTTGGCCCATGCAGCTACCATGTGCCTTTGCACAAGAGCTGTGCATCCTGGAGCTGTGCCTCCTGGTCCTGTACAAAAGTGCATTAACGGGCCATGCCGTGCTGGATAGATCAGGTCCCACTGCACACTTTCTCCCCAAACAGACCGTGGGTCTGGCAGCTCTGCTGCTGGCACAGTCCAGCTGGCTGCTAGTGCCAGATATGTGCAGTGTGGGGGGATGTGTGCTTTGTGGAGGGGCTCGAGCAGTGGCTGCCACACACCTACTCTCCACCAGCTCCCTTCAGCACAGGTGGCAGCACCTGGTGTGGCCATGGCCCAGCTGCAGGCAGAGTCCCATGGTGGCATGGTGCTGCGTGACATGGGCTTTGTGCTGAATGGACCCAGCCTGGCCCACTAGCACATGGGTTTCCCATGCTGCTAAAAGCCATGTGCTAGCAGGCCAGGCCAGGCTGGGCTAGGGTGGGTCAGGTCTGTTCAGCATGTACAGAGCCCATGTCAGGGAGCGCCATTTTGCTGTGGGCTGTAGGAGGTGGGTGGGTGTGTAGGCGTGTGGCAGCCACCTCTCAAGCCCCTTCACAAACCCATCCACAGACTGCACATCTCCCCACCCCGCCGACACTCCCCACCCCCCCACTCCTCACACCTCCCCACCCATAAACCCCACCATCCACATGTCCTTAACTTACCTGTGATAGCACCTGGGTCCTGGTCATGCCACGTCCTTGCCCTGCTCTTCTGCTTGCTCCAGCACACTAAGGGTGCTGCTGGGGCAGCAGAAGCACTGTAGAGATGCTCTGGCCAGAAACTAGAGTATCTCCCTGTAGGACCGGCTTCTGGGTTACTGCAGGGCATGGTCTGGGACCAAGGCCTACCCTACTTTTTCCCTCGTAGTTTTTTTTTTTTTTTTGATGCCTGGATTTCCAGGTATCAAATTTTGAGCTTTCACTGAAAGTATGTAGCACAGGGAACATTTTTTTGTCCTCAGCATGCCTCTTCCAGAGTCACAAACTGGTTTGGGATGCAGCAAGATTTATTCTGGACTGTGGAATAAACTCCCTCCAGATGTGGTGCAATCACCTACCCTGGACCTCACTGGGGTCACCTAACCTCAGTTGTCTTTCCTGCCTAGTGCAGGGGAGCTGGACCCAATGATCTTGTGAGGTCCCTTCTAGCCCCTTATGATCTGTGAATCTATCAATCTATGTGAACGCTCATCTGGATATGCCCATGATGTGACATTCTGGGTCAGACCAATGGTTTAGCCCAATATCCTGTCTCTGAAAGTAGCAGAAATGGATGCTATAGAGCAGGAGTTCTCAACCTGGTGGGGAATGTGCTAGTACAAGGAAGGCTAGGGGACAGTGATCATGAAATGATCCAGTTTGCTATTCAGAGAAGGGTGGGGAGGGTAACTAGCACAGGACAAATTCTTGACTTTAGGAAAGCCAACTTTGATGTGCTCAGGGAGGCACTTGGAGCCCAGGGTGTAGGTAGTATGGGGGTCCAGGAAAGGTCACACATCATGGTCCTTCCTCAAAGAGGCTATCCTTAGGGCACAGCAGGATGCAATTCCACTGCACAGGAAGTCAGGAAAAAGGTCCGAGAAACCTTCATGGCTGAGCATGGATATCCAGGCTGGCCTGAGGGCAAAGAAAAAAGCGTACTGGCAGTGGAAGCAGGGGGCAGGGACCAAGGAGGAGTACACTTCCCTGACCCGAGCTTGTAGGGATTTGGTAAGGAAGGCTAAAGCAGCACTGGAGCTTAGATTAGCTTCTGGGATTAAGGATAACAAAAAGACCTTCTTCAAGTAGATAGGTAGCAAGAAGAAGTCTCGGGGTAACATTGGACCCCTACGAGGCAGGGCAAGGCAGGGCAGGGCAGTTGGTGACGGACATGTGAGAGAAGGCAGAACTCTTTAACAAGTTCTTTGCCTCTGTGTTCCTGTCTGCTGACAATGGGGTGCTCTCGGGTGATAGTGTAGAGAGGCCCAGGAAGGATGCGAGTCCCCAGACTGTTAGTTCAGACCTAGTTAAGGATTACCTGGAGGGCTTAGATATACCCAAGTCAGTGGGCCCGGATGACCTTCATCCGCGGGTGCTGAGGGAACTGGCTGGTGTCATTGCAGAAACATTGGCATGGCTGTTTGAGGACTCCTGGTGCTCGGGCCAAGTCCCTGAGGACTGGAAAAGGGCCAATGTGATCCCTATTTTCAAGAAGGGGAGGAAGGAAGAGCTTGGCAACTACAGGCCAGTTAGCTTCATTTCTATCCTGGGGAAGGTCTTTGAAAAAATTATCCAGGGCTACATTTGTGAGAGCCCTGCAGGGGAAGTGATGTTGAGGGGTAACCAACATGGGTTTGTGCCAGGCCGATCTTGCCTGACCAACCTGGTCTCTTTCTATGACCAGGTAACAAAGAGCTTAGATGTGAAGGAGGAAGTCAATGTCATCTTCTTGGACTTCCAGAAGGCCTTCGGCACAATGTCCCACCCAATTCTGGTGGGCAAGCTGAGGCACTGCGGCATTGATGAATGCCACAGTCACATGGGTGGCAAACTGGCTCCAGGGGTGCACCCAGAGGGTGGTGGTGGGCGGGTCAATGTCGACCTGGGAGGGTGTGGGCAGTGAAGTCCCCCAGGGCTTGGTCCTTGGGCCGGTGCTGTTCAACATCTTCATTAGCGACCTGGATGAGGGTGTGGAGAGCACCCTGTTCAAGTTCGCTGATGACACCAAGCTGTGGGGTAAAGTGAATACACGGGCAGGCAGGGACTGCATCCGGGCAGACCTGGATAGGTCGGAGAAGTGGGGGGATCTGAACAGGATGCAGTTCAACAAGGACAGGTGCAGAGTGCTGAACCTGGGGAGAGGGAACGAGCATTATGGTTATGGGTTAGGGGCTGACCCTCTCGGCAGCACAGAGGCAGAGAAACATCTTGGAGTCATGATTGACTCCAGGATGAATATGAGTCACCAATGCGTTGAAGCAATAAGCAGAGCCAACCGCACCCTGTCATGCATCAATAGGGGCATCATTAACAGGTCCAGAGAGGTCTTGCTCCCCCTCTATGCAGTGCTGGTCAGGCCCCAGCTGGAGTACTGTGTCCAGTTCTGGGTGCCGCACTTCAAGAGGGACGTGAAGAACCTGGAGAGGGTCCAGAGGAGGGCCACTCATATGGTTGGGGGCCTCCGTGGCCAGACCTATGAGAAAAGGCTGAGGGACCTGAATCTCTTCAGTCTCCGCAAGAGGAGACTGAGGGAGGATCTTATGGCTGCCTACAACCTAATCAGGGGCCAGCAGCAGGGATTCGGGGAAAGTCTGTTTACCAGGGCCCCCCTTGGAGTCACCAGGAACAATGGCCACAAGCTGAGGGAGGATACGTTTAGGTTACATATTAGGAAGAACTACTTCACTGTAAGGGTGACCAGAGCCTGGAATAGGCTTTGCAGAGAGGTGGTGTTCTCATCTTCCCTGGAAATCTTCAAGAGGAGACTGGACAAGCAGCTGGCTGGGGTCTTATGTCCCCTCCCACCCCCAGTGCTCATTCCTGCCCATGGCAGGGGGTCGGACTCGATGATCTGTCTAGGTCCCTTCCGACTCATGATTCTATGATTCTAGAAATTTAGGCTGCTTGCAGATGTGGACTTACTTTAAACGTGGCATGCTCTTGAGCCCGAAAAGTGTCAAAAAGACACTTGGGTGTTTTTATCTAATAGCTAAAAGTGCCAAAAAGTCCTGATGAAGCACCCAGTCTATACAGACGCTGTGGAGCTGGGTTGAGATAACACACTACTGCTTCTGATAGAGCGCATTTTTTCCACATCTGCCAGTGCCCAGTCTGTTTTAATTGTTGGTATTGAAAGACATTGTATTTTTAGCATGAATAAAAAACAAGAAGGAATAATTAGCAAAATATAAAGAAATCAAATAAGAATGTTTTATAATACTTTCTAAGGCTTGCTGGACTTGGGTGGCATCATGTTATCTGAGACAGCTGGAGTGTACTTCCTCAACCAGTAGTTTAAACTGTTTAGGGGATCTTTTGGGGAGTGGCAGCTTATAAAATAAAGTGTTACTTGGTTTATGCATGCATACACAAAAATAGGTTCTTTAGTATAGGCGATGATGTGCTCTTGGACATTTAATAATAAAATACATGTTCTGCTGTATACAATTTAGAGAATGAAACTTCTTCAGTTTTCTTAGCTCCCTGATGACCCATCACAAAAGACTGCAAAAACAAAGAAGCACTGCAAAATATACTCTATTAACTTTAAAAGAGCAAGGGACAGGACTAAATGACCTCCTAAAGTCTCTGAAAACACATAATTCTTATTATGTATTTATTTATACTATATTTACTTGTATAACACATACACATTTCTATCCAAAATTGGGATGTATGTTTAAGTGGGGAAGCTCAAGAATGGCTCCTCTGCCTATACAACTCATGTACAGCTGGTCAAAAAATTTCAGAGATGTGGCAACATGCTCATGTAGTGACACTTCTAAAGCTAGGGAAAGATCAATCTGACCCAGAGAGCTTTAGACCTATCTCTCTGCTATGCCACACCTGCAGATTGTATGAATGACTGGTACTGAACTGGCTTGCCCCACATGTGGATAAACACCTAATCCCTTAACAGGGTGAATTTGCCCTGGAAAATCAACAATGAGCCTGCTGCTAAATCTAACTCAACATGTTGAGGATGGTTTTGAAAGAGGCCAAATCACTGGACCTGTCTTCGTTGATCTAACAGCTACCTACAATACAGTTAATCACTGGTGACTCCTCCACAACACCCTGGCAATGACAAAAGATCTACACCTTACAGAACTAATAAGATCACTGCTTGAAAAGAGATTTGTTGTGTCAAACTAGATAGGAAGCAAAGCAGATGGAGGTGACAGATTAATGACCCCTGCAAGGAAGTGAGCTGTTATATAACATCTGTATGAATGACCAACCAAGTGATTTGGAAACAAAATATTTCATCTATGCAGATGACCTGTGCATAACAGCCCAAAACATTGGCTTTGATCATGTTGAAAAATCCTTAAGCGAGGCACTAATTGGCCTAACCTCCTACTACATTGAAAGCTAATGTGGCTTCCACCTGACTTCATGGACTTTATAGACATTAGGGCTGAAAGGGACCTCGGGAGATCATCGAGTCCAGCCCCCCCCGCCCAAAGGGCAGGAAGTCAGCTGGGGTCATAGGATCCCAGCAAGATAAGCATCCAATTTGCTCTTGAAGGTGTTCAGAGTAGGTGCTTGAACCACCTCCGCTGGCAGACTGTTCCAGACCTTGGGGGCTCGGACAGTAAAGAAATTCTTCCTTATGTCCAGCCTGAAACGGTCTTGCAGTAGTTTATGACTATTTGACCTCATCATCCCTTGGGGCACTCTGGTGAACAAATGTTCCCCCAGATCCTGGTGGTCACCCCTGATAAACTTATAGGTGGCCATCAGATCACCCCTGAGCCTGCTCTTTTTCAGGCTAAAGAGCCCAATGGCTCTCAGCCTGTCATCGTAAGGTCTGTTTTCCTGACCTCTGATCATGCGCGTGGCTCTTCTCTGGATTCTCTCAAGCTTCTCCACATCCTTTTTGAATTGTGGACCCCAAAACTGGATGCCGTCCTCCAGCTGTGGCCTCACCAAGGCCGAGTACAAGGAGAGAATGACATCCCGGGATTTGCTCGAGAAGCATCTATGGATGCAAGCCAGCGTTTTGGTCACTTTATTAGCCGCAGCATCGCATTGCAGGCTCATGTTCATCTTGTGGTCAATGATGACCCCCAAGTCTCTTTCTTCTGTAGTGCTTGCCAGTGTAGCACTGCTGAGCCTATAAGGATGCTGCAGGTTTTTCTTCCCAAGGTGGAGAACCTTGCATTTTTCGGTGTTAAACACCATGAGGTTCTCATCTGCCCATTTGCTGAGCCTGTCCAGGTCAGCCTGGATCACCCCCCTTTAACCTGGTGTGCATGCTTTGCCCGAAAGTTTGGTGTTATCGGTGAACTTGGCCAGTCTGCTTCTGACTCCAATGTCCACATCATTAATGAAGATGTTGAACAATATGGGTCCAAGGACAGAGTCTTGAGGGACCCCACTGGTCACAGGACACCATGATGAGGGACTGCCATCAATTACAACCCTCTGGGTCTGACCACAGAGCCAATTGCCCATCCAGTGGATCATGGTGGACCAAAGGCCACAGTTGACTAGTTTCGCCAAGAGGTGATCATGGGATACCAGATCGAAGGCTTTTTTGAAGTCAAGATATATGACATCAATCTCATCTCCCTTGTCCAGGTGATAGATCACCTGGTTGTAGAAGGAAATGAGATTGGTCAAGCAAGACCTACCCCCACAAACCCCTGCTGGCTATCCCTTGGGATGTTGGCTTCGGCCAGTCCATTAAGGATGGCCTCTTTAATAAACTTTTCTAAGATCTTCCCCAGGATAGAAGTCAGGCTAATAGGCCTATAGTAGCCGGATCCACTTTCCTCCCTTTCTTGAAGATAGGTACCACATTGGCCTTCTTCCAGTCTTTGGGCACTACACCAGAGCACCAGGAGTTTTTAAAGATCTGTGCCAGGGGCTGGGCTATGATGCTCACCAGCTCCTTGAGTATCCTGGGGTGTAGATTGTCAGGGCTGGATGACTTGAAGGTATCTAGCTTCTCAAGATGTTCCTTCATGAGGTCAGCATTTATGGAGGGCAGAGGATTTCCCCCAGCCGGACCTTCCTATCCTGTAGCGGGCATGGGCGTCCTATGGGACTGATGAAAGACTGACACAAAGTACCCATTTAATAGGTTGGCTTTTTCATGGGCATCAGTTGTCAGTTGCCCCATCTGGTTCAGCAGGGGTCCGTTGTTGCCCTTGCTTTTCCTCTGGCTCCCCACATATCTGAAAAAGGACTTTTTATTGTCCTTGATGCTCTAAGCTAGTTGGAGTTCAGTTGCAGCCTTGGCTTTCCTGGTTTGCTCCCTGCAGGACTGGACCAGTGCAGAATAATCCTCCTTGGAGATTAATCCCATCCTTCATCCTTTGTAGGCTTTTCTTTTTAGCCTTAGGAGGCCTGCCAGATCCCTGGAGAGCCCTAGAACATGACTTGTACCTGATGTGGCTTCCACCTAATGTGGCTTCCACCTGAAAAACCATAAGGTCAACCACCAGCTATCCCATTGTCCAAATCCAGTTTACCTTGAAGTCACCCTCAATCAAACCCTCTCTTACAAAGAACACATGAAGAAAGAAGCAAAGGTGAGCATTTGTAACAATGTTCTATATAAGCTCATCAATTCAAAATGGGGAGCTAGCCCCTCAATCGTCTGAACCATTGTCTGGCTCTCAGCTTCTCCTGTGCTGAGTATGCGTGCCCTGTATGGGAGAGGTCCATACATGCTAAGTACCTTGACCCCATTCTGAATGATAGCTGCAGATGCATCATAGGATGTCTGAAGCATACCAGCCTAAATAGTGTGTACCCGCTGGCTGGCATCACTCTGCCTGACATCAGAAGACAAGTGGCCAGCAGGATAGAATGATTGAGACTAACTGAAGATGTGAGACACCCACTTTATGACCATCCTGAAGCACACAAACAACTTTTGTCCCACAGGAGCTTCTTCACAATCACCCAACCTCTTGATGCCGCACCCAAAGAGACACAACTACAGATGTGAAACCAGAGGGTGAAGAAAATCCCCAAGGGCAAAACAATGTACATTTCAGCAGCTGAGTTCTTACAACCAGGGGCTGACAAACCACAGCAAAAGTGATGATGTTTCAACTGCCTATGTACCTGAGTCAGACATTCCAGGGAACTAATGAAGAAGTGGGACTCTACTATTGGTTCAACCAACTACGACAGTGGCACAGAGCCTCAGACTATATGACACCTGCTGCAATGCCCACTGCTTGAAGGCACATGTATGCTGAAAGATCTTGCAAAGTACAATAAAGGAGCACAAGCAAGTATGTATAACAAAATTGTCAAATGTGGTGTAGAGACATGAGAAGAAGTGGGAAAGCTGATTTTTCTTTGCTAAAATAGAAGATTGGAAGAATAAAAATATGCAGATGCTATGTATGGTGGCCAAGAGAGCTGCTGCTTTCTCTCTGCCTGCAGCAAGGAGAAGGAATAGAATTTTAGATTAATCTTCTCACAGCCACAAGAGCTATTGGCTGAGCATTGTAGCTTGTGCCTGAAGCAGCAATGGAGTTGGCTCAGAGAAGTAAGCTGTAGCCTGTAGTATTTTGATGAGGCTTGTGGTATGGAAACAATATTCTATTATTTACAGGAACTTATATAAAGAATTAACTACAGGAAAAAATAACAATCTTGCTACTGACCTGTCCAATGGTGGGCTTTCACCCCAAAAGTCCCACCTCTATCTGTGGTAGAGGTTTGTCTCTATTGATCTAGGTGTCATCAATCTCTGGAGCTCATCACTTGTCTAAGCGGCTTCTTTCCTTGTTTTCCTTTCTTACTCTATCTTCTACACCAAGACAGCTTTAGAACTTCAGCTAACAAGCCAAAGTCCACTGTGACGTCTTGCTGGCCCCTCCCACATGTCCGCAATCTTTCCTGCCACGACTTGTTGTTATGGGAAAAAATAGAATGCCGGGGTGTGTGGGTCTTGATGATTTGGCTCTTGCAATTTGTCTCAGTGTAGTGTCATGGAGCGGGGCGCAGGAGCGGCTGTGATCTCTCTAGCGCCCCCTACCGTGCCAAATTAGCGATTCAGCACCCTCTATCTCACCTGCCACGTCTTGGTGTTATAGTTTATAATGGAGGCTGCCTTATTGTCCCCTTTGACATGGTGCTCAGTATATTCTGTCCCCTATCCTGGATGTACGGACCTGGTGCACCCCCCAGCCTCATGGGCTATGCGTGCCTCCCCTTTAGCACGCCCTAAGCCTCGCAGATGTACCGGACGTTGTCTGGTCAAACTCTCTTTCTGTGCCTTGCCTGGCACCCCTTGGGCTTGTCATGCAACCGGTGCCCCTCACTGGTGCCCCTGGGCTTGTCACACAACCAGCACCCCTCACTGGTGCCCCTGGGCTTGTCACGCAACCGGCGCCCCTCACTGGCACCCTGGGCTTGTCACGCAACCGGGGCCCTACTGCCTGTTAGCCCCCTTGGGCCTACTCCATATGCTTGCCCCCCTCCCTTGGGGCCTACTCAATACATTCACCCCTTCTTGGGGCTCCTCCATACATAGACGGTGTCCCCCTGGGTCCTGTCTCTCTGTGCACTTGCCCTCCCCAGGCTTTCTAACTGTGCACTCACCCATACGGGGCTCGTCACTATAACAGCACCGTGCCCTGGGTTTTGTCCTTCACATATGCCCACCTGGGGCTTAACATGAACACTCTCCGGGCGTCTAGCCGGTGCCCACACTAGTGCTTTGAACAATAGGGGCTCAGGTGGCCTCAGCCGTGCCTGGTCCCTCCAAATTCCTCTGTGCCCCTTCTCAGGGCTTGGGTAGTGCACCCCTAAACGGCAGTCGCTCAATGCCATGTGCCCCCCCCCCCCGGGGCTTCTCTAGCACAAACAGTGCCCCACTGGGCCTGTTCCTTGTGCCCCTTTTAAATACGGTGCCCTCACTGGCACCGAGGTCTCCACCGCTATGGAGCCCTTCTTAGGCTTTTCCCAATTGGGGCTCAGGTGGCCTTAGCCTTACCTGGCCCCTTTCTCTGGGTCCTGCCCCACTGGGGCCTCTGCCCATGCCCACACTGGGCTCCTTTCTCCTATACGCACCCTCCTGGGCTTCTCAATCACTATACGCGCCCTTCCCGGGCTTCTTAATCTGCTCGCCCCCTCCAGGACCGGGGTCTGGACACCCCGCAATGCAGCACCCCTCTCCGGTGCTGCGAGCAACCCCACTCTACTGGGGTGCTCCTAATGAGGCCTCCTCTGTCCCCTTATAGCCTCACCTGGTCCTCTGGTTAACCATAACTAAACAGAACCATAAGCCAATTGGCTGTAACACAACAACAAGCCTGCCGGCTATAACATACAATCCAGTCCCACCTGTCTCTCCTGCCAAGCCTCCCAGTCAGGGTTCTCTCTACCCTGCAACATGATGCAGCTACTCGATCGGTCGGTCTGCTCGACTCAGCTTGGCTCACTGCAGAGCTCCTGCTCCTCTGGCTGCCAGAAGGGAACTGCCAGCTAGGCTTCGGCCTTGGCTGCCAATAAATGCCAGGCCCGGCTCCTTTTGGTCAGGTGACCAGCTGTGGTTGCCCCAGCAACCGACACCTGGGCTGCCCTCAAGAGTGGCAGCTGCCCTTATTCCTTCCTAGGAACAGGGCACCCGAGTGCCCCCGTGACATGTAGTGAGGGCTCCACCAACCCCTACACCCTTGCCCGTTCCACCGGGTGGTAATTCAGTTGTCTTGGCAATCTGCCTTTGAGCAGCACAAAAAAAATGCTCCTTGGGTCTCTAGGTCTGGCCAATCAGTATCCCTGATGGGCCTGGTTGTACCTCACCCAGCTGGAACCTGGCACAGACCTGCCAGTAATCCTAGCTAGTCTTTTTCCTGGCTTATTGTCCTGATAGTTGTAAACACACTATCTGGGGTGACTTTCCTCTCACTCTAATGAAAAGGAGAACAAAAAAACCCAAACTGGCACTTCTTCTGCCCTTATAGTCCCATTTTTCTTCAGCCCTGCTGTTAGGGTCCTTACGGTATCTTCTAACTGCCTGCAGCAGTTTCTGTTTCACTCTGGGCAGGCATTTCCTTCAGGGCTTTCTCCCCCCACAGCTCCCTCCACAGAGTTGCTTCCCTTAAGCCTGGTCTCCCTTGCTTACTCAGTGCCTCCGGCTCTCCTTGCTATCTCGCTGCCTGAGTCAGTCTCTTCCAGTTTCCTGTGTCCCTCTTTTGTCTGCCCCATGTCTCCTTTTATCCTGCAGTTCTGGCTGACTCCTCCTCCCCTCCTGAAATACCAGGTGAAGAAGGAGCCATGTGGAGTTCTTTGCAGTACAGGTGGGGCCATTTTACTTCTCTGGGGCTCTTCTCTCTCCTCACATGACCTTGCAAAGGTCTGGGGCCTAGTCTTATTGCTGTCCTGCCACACCAAGAAGTTCCTGCTGCCTCACCCAGACTATCTCCTGTGATATCACATTCCCAGGACACTTTTTGTTTCTATCAAGACTTACAAGATGCATGACTTATTCCTCTTTCCAAAAACAAGGCACATGACTTATTTGGGAGTGTGTTGTATATGCAAAAATATGGTAGCTTGCTTCATGGTATGTGTTATATACCTTTATGGTATATGTGTTATGTCACTAGTTGAGATTTCCGTTCTGGCTGCACTTTTTTTGATCCGAGGATACGGGATCTGTGTAAACTTAAGGTTGTCTTGGTCTGAAAAGGCTATTACACTATTTCTTTGGCCTTCCTGTTTTTCTTCTTTTGCACAAAATTTGTGTTTGCTACCACTGATCAGTCCAGCTTCATTAGGCATCTAAATATTCAATATTCTCATAGCTCTAGTATATTCTTTCTGAGAACTTAAACCTAGTGAGTACTTCAACATCTAATTTACCTGTTCAGGTAGTTGCCGATGACACCAAACTTTGGGGCAAAGCATCCACGCCAGAAGATAGGCGGGTGATCCAGGCTGACCTGGACAAGCTCAGCAAATGGGCAGACAAGAACCTCATGGTGTTTAACACTGAAAAATGCAAGGTTCTCCACCTTGGGAGGAAAAACCTGCAGCACCCTTATAGGCTCGGCAGTGCTACGTTGGTTAGCACTACAGAAGAAAAAGACTTGGGGGTCATCATTGACCACAAGATGAACATGAGCCTCCAATGCGATGCTGCGGCTAGTAAAGCGACCAAAATGCTGGTGTGCATCCATAGATGCTTCTCGAGCAAATCCCGGGATGTCATTCTCCCCTTGTACTTGGCCTTGGTGAGGCCACAGCTGGAGTACTGCGTCCAGTTTTGGGCTCCACAATTCAAAAAGGATGTGGAGAAGCTTGAGAGAGTCCAGAGGAGAGCCACACGCATGATCAGAGGTCAGGAAAACAGATCTTACGATGACAGGCTGAGAGTCATGGGACTCTTTAGCCTGGAAAAGCGCAGGCTCAGGGGTGATCTGATGGCCACCTACAAGTTTATCAGGGGTGACCACCAGGATCTGGGGGAACATCTGTTCACCAGAGCGCCCCATGGGATGACGAGGTCAAACAGTCACAAACTCCTGCAAGACCGTTTCAGGCTGGACATAAGGAAGAATTTCTTTACTGTCCAAGCCCCCAAGGTCTGGAACAGTCTGCCAGCGGAGGTGGTTCAAGCGCCTACATTGAACACCTTCAAGAGTAAACTGGATGCTTATCTTGCTGGGATCCTATGACCCCAGCTGACTTCCTGCCCTTTGGGCGGGGGGGGCTGGACTCGATGATCTCCCGAGGTCCCTTCCAGCCCTAATGTCTATGAAATCTATGAAATCTATGAAGCAAACATGCACAGGTTTGAAAGGTTTCTAACATCATCATTCTTTGTAGTAGATAGACCTAGATAAAGGTAGTAAAACACACACACGCACACACACAATTTCCTGCCTCAGTTTTCTAAACACACTTAAGTGATCTTTGAGTTTTGGTCAGCATCCTATAGCACAGTGACCCTCAACCAGGGTGATGGGTAACCCAGAAGTGCTGCAAGAGCCTTTGAAGAGTGTCATGAAGCATGAGACTATAAGCCAGGTGTGAAGACAGAAGCAGATAAATGAAGTATAAGGTCTTCCCTATAGGGCTGTTCTCCCACCCCCACTTCCCAGCCCCTCTGCAAGGAAGTAAGCACAGTAACAAATACATTAGTTTTTGAAATGGGGTCCTGTTCAATTCACAAAAGGTATAGAAGGGTGCCTTGAGTCTAAAAAGGTTGAGACCCACTGCTCTAGCATCCATCTCCAGCATACAGCTTCTCTTTAGATCAGAGTCTTTCTGTCTCTTGCATCCAGCTTCCTTCTGCTCTTCATCTGTCAAATTCTGGTAAGCTATGCTTCTATATATAACTTCTTGTCCCTCTTGTCTGGTACTGCTCTGAGCAGCTGTGTCAGATGATTCAAGTCCCCTACCAGATGACCTGTTGCTTGGTTAGCAGTCTCTTGGTCAAACAAGTTGTCTTCAGTGGTAGCCAACCTTTTATCACAGGGTGCGGTGCTTCCATTTAAATATATGATTCTCAAGGTTTAATCATCCTTCACTTTTAGTCTTTGTCCAAGATGGAAGTAAAACATATCACAAAAGGTAGACCAGACTTGTAATCAAATTGATCTAAGGTACACATAGGGCATGTCTACACATGTCAGTATGGCAATGTTGTTACTGAACCATGTTGTCATTGCACAGTAACAGCCCGTATTATGCTGTATGTGTGGCGCACAGTTATTTTTAGTAGCTACTTTGCCATAGTTGGTGCATTATCCTGGGGAGCGCATCACTAGGGTGAAGTAGCTGCTGGTCACACGTAGATGCTATATTGCCATAGCATGTCGCTACAACAACATATTATCATGTGTAGATATACCCATAGAGAATATAAAATAAAGAAGCCATAAGCAACCCTAGAAAGATGCCCAAATCATCATAGTATGATGGTAAATATTCTAGAGTATGTTTTGTAAAATGATGAGATATTTATTAATGAGATTTCAGTACAGTGCTATTACATCTTAGTTGCGATGTGGGAAAAAAATAAGGCTTTTGTTTGCAAGGTTAGGAAATATGAAATAGTGTGTAGTTTGGTTCTTCTGGATAATGACAGAGCAGTTTTCATGCAATATTTAAAATCTATATTCATAAAAAAAATAGGAAAGTTTTAAAAAAGCAGACTGTGTTCTTTGGGATTAATGACTCAGTAATGTATCTTCACAGAATTGTCATTACAAAATACTGTAGGCTAAAATTTTAACCCTCTCATGTGTCAACAAATGGCATTTGTAAGGTGCTATATCTTTTTCTATCTACCTACCCAGCTTTTCTTTAAATCAGAGTATATGTAAATCATGTCTGTTATCCCTTGGGATTTCTCTCTGCTCTGGTTTCACAGATCTACCCACTGTTCTTGACAACCTCTGTGCTTGCTTTCCTTCTCAGACCTGAAAAAGAAAGCGTTGCATTCAAAGGCTTGTCTAACTTTCTCCCACCTATGTAGTTGGTCCAATAGAAGATATCACCCACAAAATCTTCACCTATCCCATAATTCCTGGGCTACCACAGCTACAGTATAACTCTAACTCTACCACACATTTCTTATGTCATATAAATCTTCAAGACTAAATTCTACTTCCTGCAAATGTCACTGAACAATGGACATTGCATGAGGAAAACACTATGATGCCAGGAGAGATAATAATCAAGGCAATATTTTCCAATGGCAACAGCATTTACATTACTTGTAAGTCTTAAGTCTTTTTTTTTGTGGCAAAACTTGCCACATTCCACAGGAGTTGTGAGTAAAGTTTTTTTAGAGCATTAGACTATTATTTAAAAGTTTATCCACTACAAATATAGAGCATTGTATTTATATATCTTTGCTGTTGTTCAGCAAATAACTACATAAAACTACTGTGCTTAGTTTGTAAAATATATACCTTCCAATGAAAGATAAAGTGAAATTTACCTAAGGTCAGATCCGGTCAGTAAATTAGGGTGCTCTTAAATGTGACAGGGGTTTAGTCCTCAGGGTTTTATTCTATGCCCCCTAAATTGAAATGGTGAGTTTTTAATTGAAACCCATTGTTTCAATTTTTTCACCGCATTATGGAGAGGGACCCAATCCTTTTTTTTTCTTTGTTGGAGGTGGAGCCTGCCTGTGACCAGGGGGCAAGCTGCCAGCGAGCTGAGCGGCCCCTGAGCTACAAAGGGGCCCGGTCCTTCCCTCTGCAGTGATGGCACCCCTCAGCCCTCCCAGGCAGGCTGATAGTAGGCCAGGTGCTGCACCAGTGTAGAGGCAGCACCCGGCCCTATCCAACTGTTCGCCAAGCCTGCCCAAGGAGCAGCACCTGGTGGGCTTCTAGTTGGTGAGTTCAGGAAACAGTTGGATTGGGCCGGGTGTTGCTTCCAAGCTGGAGCAGCACTCAGCTCACCAGCAGGCCACTCAGGCAGCCTCAGGGGGTGCTGCTGCCATGGAGGGAAGGACCAGGACCCCCTACAGCTCAGGAACTGCTCGGCCCATGGGCAGCTCATCCTGCCAGCTGTGGGAGACCTGGGCAGGCTCAGCCAAAAAAATCAAAAAATCATTGGGCCCCTTGCCACTTCTGCCTTCAGCAGGTGGCTACTGAAAGCAGAAGGCAGCAAGGGGCCCACACTTTTTTTCTGCAGAGCCTGCCTGCCTCTCTCATGGCCAGTGGGCAAGCCAACAGCTGCAACACATGTAGTTTAGTTTGCAGTGATGTAAAATCATCTAAAACCCCCAAACTATTGTATGCGTAATGTACGACATCATTAAGCCACACAAATGACATTTTTGTCATGTGTACTTGGTGACAACTGTTATGTGTACAAGTGCCCTTAGATACCAAAATAGGAGTTAAGTGTCTTAAGTTCTTCCTAAGTTGCAAAAAGTGAACTATAAATTGTCACTAAAGTGGTGACAAAACTCATTTGGTGCTTATGCTGTGGACTGCAAAGATCCATAGGTGCCTAAACTTTAGCTTCCTCACAGGCATGGAATGGCCAGTCTGGATAGCTAGCTGCTTAGCTCCTGAATCAGCTTCATTGCAGTCCAGGTACCAAGCAGTTTGGCATCTAAATTCCACCCATGATGGGTCTATGTGGTAGGTCCATTCAGAGTATGCTAAAATATACCAACAGCAATGAGTTCAGTGCAATGCTAAGCAGCTATAATCACTTTCAATCAAAAACACATGAAAAAAAGTAGTAATGTTGATACTACTTCCTTGTTGCATGTGTTTAGTGGTAAAGTGGGATCACAGTAGACAATCTGGGTAAGGCACCTGGCACCAGGAGTTTCTTGGTTCCACATTTCCTGGACACTATATTCCCAGGAAGACTCAATGTGTGACAGAGTCCTTACTGGACCAAATGTATGACAAAATTAGGCCCCAGACCCTTGCACGGATGTACCAAGACAGTTAGTTCTTTACTACAAGTTGTTCTTTATATAAACTCTTATAAACAAAGTGTTGTTTCCACATCACAAGCCTTATCAAGATACAACCAGCAGCTTACTTGCTGCTTCACGCACACTACTTAGCCAATAGCTAAGGCTGATAGAGGCTTACAGGTACAAGCCAGAGATTAAAGCTCTTGCCCAGAAGGTGAGAGACCTGGACTTTAGAACCTAGTCAACCTGAGGGGATACAAAGCCACATCTCTTGCTTCTAACTGACTCTCTGAATAACCCCCTGCCCTTCCTTCTATCCAACTAGCATGGCTACCTACCTCTCTCACTTCTCCTGAGAGAGCCTTAATCACAAAACTATAGAAAAGAGTTGGACGAGGCAATGTTCACCTCTGCTGTTCAAGCTGGACCACTTTGCAGCCAACAAGGCAAAATTCAAAAGGAGGGCAAGCAAGAAGGAACAAGACTTTGTAGCCTAGTGGTTAGGATAGTCATTTGGGAAACGGGAGTCCTGGGTTCCAGTTAATGCTATCAAGCTAATGCTGTCAAGATGACTTTTGCTTTTTATCCAGGGAAATCTAATGCAGAGACTAGCAACTTTACAGCTGTGGGCCAAAACAACCCAGCTGCAGACCAGGAGGTTTCCACCACATGTCAGTGGTGGTGGGGCAGAAGACTTTTCCTGTGCCCATATTGGAGCCGGGCACCTGGGAGCTGCACCCATGCCACCACCACTTCTTTTTGCCTCCTGTAACAGGATGGTACTCTAGGGGAACCATGATCCCCCCGTGGCTGTCTCAGTCCTGCCTGGCTGGAGTGCCTTAGTGTTAAAGGTAATGAGGGGAGCCTGCCCTCAGAGGCTGATGAGCCACATGTACCTTCTCTCCCTCTCTACTCAGTTCTTCTCTTGAGTCTGACTTGGCCTGTCTGACTTGTGGGGCTCAGACCCCAGCACACAAAGTCCCTCTCTTTCTTGGCTCCTTGGACCCTAATTGCCTTAAGGGATGCATTTGTAACCTCCTTCCACTTCTACAGCCACACCCATGCCTTGAGGATGTTACTCTGTCTACAGTTTGGTCTTCCAATACAGGTCCTTAGTTCTCCTTTTTTCTGGTTGCAAGGTTCCAGCCCTAGCCTACTGGTTTGGGCCTGGCTCTCAGCCTCAGTCCTCTCTGTCTCTCAGATCTCTGGGCCCCTCATCTCTGTCTTACACCTTGTCATAGCCCTCTGGCATTCCTGACCCAGAGCAAGGCTAGCCTAGCACCCCCTCCCCTTGCCCCAGCATCCTTGACCCAGAGCAAGGTGGATCAAGGTATACCAGCCTTTGGACCTTCATCTGGGTGCAGCTTTCTAAGCCACCTGGGTCTGCAGGGTTGCTACTGTTGCCTGCCTCTAAAGTGTTTGAGCTTCTGCCCTACACAGTCTACTAGGCCTCAGATCCTGGAAGGGCTCCATGCTGGTTGCCTCTGTGGCACCCCTGTGACTTCCTTTTCATCCCTTACGGTCACACCCAATCCTCCAGTGTTACCCTATGTTAGTTGTGGAGATCCAGAAGGTATCCATCTATAAGTCCCCAGCCACCTCCTACCCTTTGGCTGCTGGGTCTATAGCAGCTCCTCAGGTAGGTAGTTGGTTGGGCTCCTCTCTGTTATCTCTCCAGCCAGCATGGGGGTGGGACAGTGAGCTGTGGGGACCCCCGGTCCGTTACTCCACAACAGCACTACCCCCCAAGACTGCCTGGGTGGCCTGCTAGTGGGCCAGGTGCTGCCCCAGCTCAGAAGCAGCAGCTAGTCTAATCCATTTGTTCCCTGAACCCACCCACTGGAAGCCCACTGGGTGCTGCTTCCAGGGCAGGCTCGGGGAACAGTTGGATTGGGTCAGGTGCTGCCTCCAAGCTACTCACAGTGGGAACCAGGACCAGACTGACCCCTCTGGCTCAGGAGTCAGGCTTTTAATGGTCTGGAGCTCTGTCTCCTTTAGTCACATGGCTCAACTCTCAGCCTGCTCTCAGGTGTTGTAGTTTAAACCCTGAGGTTCAGTCATTGCCTTCTCCCCCTGTTTCCCTTTAACCCCTCATGGGTTTCCCTGTCTGCACATAGCTCTGCAGCTAGCCCCTGGCCAGCCACCTACTTAACTGCAGCCTTTTGGTACTGGCTCCCTACCTCTCAAGTAGCATGAGTTGCTACATACCCTTCCTTGCAGCTTCCATCTGTTAGGGAGCTGCACTGGGGCTAGGCAACTGGAAGCTGCATTCAGGATGTTACTGCTCTTTCCTGCTCCCCTCTTTCATCTCCTTGATGCAGCCTGGGCACAGCTAAAAGCTATCCATCCTCAGCACAGCTCCCCATTAGCTGGAAACTGTTGTTTGTTTGTTTTTATTATCAAAATATAAAATCTCACAACTTTCTACTCTATACTCAGTCTTCACTGAATGTTCAAGTCTACATACAACACAAACCCAAATTTTACAAATCTCAATTACAAACAAAGCACTGATACACAAACATATATACATCATACACTTCTTGTTTATATCGTACAGTGCGCTATGTTATGGTAGACCACCTTGGTGAGTTACAACTGGGTGCATTACCCTTAGTTTCTGCTACCCTTAGATATCTATAATTCTGTATCAGTTCCTTGTCTCATCTTCACCCTTAGACCAATTTACCCCACCCCACTTGGATCAAACGATACTTTCCAGTTCATCTGTGCCCATATACTCAACCTCTCACTTTTGTAGAAGCCCAGTTTTGAGCAAGCTAGTTGTAGGCATTTTCTCACTGTGAAATGTAATCCTTTCCTCACTAAGAGGCAATGAACCTTCCAGATCATTAATTTGATGCATAATGAAACCACTCAAATTTCCCATTCCCTCTTCTCTTTCCCTGCTAATCCATATATAACACTGTCAAAACTAATGCATTGCCTCCATCCCACCATTTGAAGAAACACTGTGCTCTTCCCCATACCCTTGTGAAAGGGCATTCCCATAAGATATGGTGTATCATTTCTTCTTTTACACAACACTCCCTTGGGCATTCTGCAGATTGTGCCAGGCCCCACACCTTCTTTGTGGTGTGGTAAGATCTTCCTTACTATTCATCAGGCAAAGTCCTTGTGTTCTCTTTTCCAGCGTTTTCCTATTAGCTTCTTCCAGACCCACTCTACTTGTCCCTCTGGCAATTCACTTATATCTGTTACCACATCCCTCTCCCTGTTCTCTTTCATAATTCTTTTTGTGTCACCCACCCCCAACTCCTCCAACCTGTGGTGCTTCAGAGAATTCCACCCCCGCACATATCAGGCTGCTGGTTTCTCTATGCCAAACCCCATCCACCTCCCCCCATCATTTAACCCCAACTGCTGCAGATATCTCCCTGCCCAGTATTGACAAAAGCTGACTGTATTCCCAGTTCCTGCCTTCACTTCTTTCACTGCTATCTTCCAAAAGTGTGCATACATGAAAGCTTCTACTTCAGGTATGCCCCACCCTCCCTGTTCTTCTTTCTTATATATCTCCCATCTCGCTACTTGTTCCATTCCCAACCCCCCCGAAAAATAGGCATAGCTCCCTGTGTACTTTCTTTGCCTGTTGCCACATTGGTGGGTACACCATGGCCACAAATAGCACCATTGGCAGCATCACTTGTTTTAGTAGGCTGACTTTCCCTCAGAAAGAAAGCCCCTGTGTCCCCCATATCGCTAGAACCTGTCTCACCTGTCCTAATAGAGCCTCCCAAGCCACCTCCCCTTTCCCTTTCACATCCATAGGCCCCCAAAGGACTTTCACCACCTCTCACTCCACTCGCAGTCTGTGGGTCCTTAAGTCCCCCCTGTCCCATACTGCCAACAGTGTACTCTTTCCTTTATTCATTCGTATCCCAGCCACTCCACCATAACTGTCAACATGTTCCAAAACCCATTACAGGGACCCCTCATTTCACACCACAAATGTCACATCGTGCATCTAAAGAATATACTTCACCTTTCCCCCTCCCCCCAAACCATCACCCACTTTATCCGGTTATCCTTTCTGATTTGCTGAGCCAAAGATTTGATCCCACACATGAATAGTCCAGGTGACACAGGGTACCCTTGCCATACCCCTATCTTTATCTCAAATTCTGCTCCCAAGAATCCTCTTACTAGTACCCTGCTCTTAGCCCTCCTATACAGTGCTTTTATCCACCTTACAAATGGCTCTGGAAACCCCATTTTCCTTAATACCTCAAACAGAAATCCATGCTATGGACTATTGTATGCTTTTTCCAAGTCCATGCTACCCACCACCACCTTCCGTCCTCTATCCCCCACATACTGCAACATATCCCATAACACCCACTGTGTTTCTGTAATTCTCCTCCCTGCCACTGTGCATGTCTAATCCTCCAATGACCTGTGCTAATTCCTGGCCCATTCTCTGTGCCAAAACTGTGGCCCACAACTTGTAATCTACATTTAATAATGTGATGGGTCTCCAGTTTTTGCCCCATTCCCTCCCCTCTCTTTTATCTAACAATCCCCCCCACTGCAAGTTCCTCCCCCACTTCCCCTTTACCCATAAATTCCTTATATACCTCCACCAAATCTTTTCCCACTAACCCAGCTAGAAATTGTTTCAACACCACAAGTTAGGGAGGTGAAGGGGAAGAGATATGGAGAGAGCAGCAGTGGCATGGATGAAGCTTCCAGCTCCTGGCTGGACAGCACTGGTAAGGGTGCGGGCATAGGCAAAGCTCTTCAGCTCTAGGATCCAGTGGCTCCATGGAATGCTTCTGGTCCATTGACCATAGGTTGCCAACCCTGATCTAGTGTAAAATGTATTACCAATCCAAGGAGAACTGACCAGACAGAGAATCTATTAGGGCAGGGGTGGGCAATTATTTAGGCTGGAGTGCTGCTTAATCAGTTTCGGTGAGCTGTTGAGGGTCCTGCCCCTTGACAGATGCCCTGCTACCTGGTTGCCATTTTGGGGTCAGAAGTCCCTCCCCGACCTCTGATTTTTGCCACCAAAAGTCCCTCCCCTTGCCCCTGGAAGTACTCCTTTTGGGAGCGGGGCTTGCCATTCTGGAACCAGAAAAAGAACAAATCATATACTAAAGGTCAGACATCTACTATAACACACTTTAATTTTATTTCAGAAATATTTTTGTCTTGATTAATTTGTGTTTGTGTAGTGTATATAGAGATGATTGTATAATAGTTCAAAAATAAAATGTCACTTTTGTATATTGTGTGGGTAGGAAGTGTGTGGGCTGTGGTTGGGGGTATATGGGGAGGTGTGGGGGGTTTGTGAGTGGATGTGCCTCTGTGTGGGGTGGTGTAGGGTATGTTGCAGGGTGTGGGTGTTTATATATGGGGAGGGGTTGTGGGGTTTTGTGGGGTGTGAGGGAAGATGGCACAAAGCTCCCACACACTCCCCCTCCATGGCATACAGCCCCAGCTACCGGCAGCAGTAGTAGCATGAGGCAGGAGCCCTCATAGTGTTCATGGCCCATGTAGGCACTGCCACCTGGTGGCACATGGCTCTAGCCAGTTCCAGGTGCTGCACATGATGGCAAGGAATGGAGCCAGGCTGGCCCACCTCTGTTGCATGGGGCTCACATACAGCTCCCAGCATGTGCATACCACTGGGGGGAAGTTTCACATGATGGACACAGCTGCCTTTTCTGCTCTCTGCCACCATGTGCAGGTCCTGGGACTCTATCAGAAGTGGTGGGAAGCCCTGCCCTCTTCCAGATGGTGGCCTGGGACCTTCACACGGCAGCAGGGACCAGGGAAGGCAGCCGGCTTCATTGTGTGGGGTGTTCTCTTGGTGGCATGCAAGTGCTGGGAGTTGCACATGACCTGCAGGGAGCCCTATGTGATAGAGATGGATTGGCCTGTCTCCGCTCCTTGCCACTATGTGCAGCACCCAGAACTGGCTGAAGCTGCATGTCACCAGGTGGCACAGGCTATGACCACCCCAAGGCCCCTGCCTGATGCTGTTAGTGGGGGTGTTGTGCCATGGGGGAGACTGTGGGAGGGTTCCCCACATTCCTCCTCACACCCTACAAACCCCAGATACCCACACTCTACCCACCTGAGTTCTGTGCTCCTGCCACCCACTGGGTATGGGCCTCAGGCTCCATGCTCCCCCCAGCCCCAACCCCAGCCCCACACTCTGCACTCCTGCCTAGCTGCAGTTCCTGCCCCCTCTCCCCCCTGCTGCTGCTGCTTCTCTGCCTGGTGCCTGGAGTGAGCGCTGCATCAGAGACAGGAGGAGGAGCTGCTGGAGACTGGGGAAACCAAGCAGGTCTCCCAGTGGCTGCAGCAGTGGCAGCAGCAGCTCTGCCCAGAAGCTGTGCATGCTGGCCAGGCTGGGGCCCTCCCACACATAAGGGTGGGAGTGAGACATGCGAGCTGGGCAGGGTACAATTGGTGAGTGTCAACAGGCCAGATGAAATTGCCTGGCGGGCTGGATCTAGCCTGCAGGCCATATTTTGCCCGACCCTGTATTAGGGAGGTGCATACTACAGTATTTTTTCACATATAACAGTCACCCCAAATTACATTCATCTTGTTTACTGGAAGGCAGAATGTAGGGGAAAAAAGATTTTTTTACAGTCGTTGCTGGTTGTATGACGTAAAATAAGTCCTTCTGGGAATATAGAGCATCTAGGAAGTCTGCAGCCAAGACATTCCTATTGCTAGCTGCTTTACCGAGATTGTCTCCTGGGATGCCACACTTCCTAGATACTCTAGGTTCCCAAGAATACTTACTGTGTCACACAAGGTTAAGCCCCAGGCCATTGCAAGAGCAGTAGAAAGATGGTTCTTTACTATAACTAGTTCTTCATAAACCAAGTATTGTTTTTCACATCACAAGTCTCATCAAGATATTACCAGCAGCTCACTTGTGGCTTCTGGTATGAGCTCCTGTGTTTAGCCAATAGCTAAGGCTGTGAGAGGGTTAACACAGGACTCAGCCATCATGCCAGCTGCTTAGCATGCACAGTATCTCCAGGCTTGCTTCTTTTCCAATGAAGAAAACAGCTTCCCCCACTTAAAATTGTGCACTCAAATTTTGAGGGAAACTGTGTCTATTGTGAGTTGTTTGTATAAGGTAAGGAAATATGGGTATTTAACATTTTTTATGTTTTAATTAAATCATTAAAAGAAAAATCATATAATAGAAAAAAAAAAAGACAGGAGGATGTAGTCAGGTGTCAGGGCTCCATGCAGTCTTGGACATTACACCACTAACCTTCTTACCCCTGATTGAATGTCAAGCACAGGATGTAAATGCCACTGTAACAGGGAACCAGAGGCTTCTGTTACTAAAGAGGGAGAAATACAGCCAACTAGCCTGCTGTGTAAGCAAACAAGCAGCTGAGATAAGGGCTGTGGACCACATCATGGACCTAAGGGCAGAAATAGAAGTGACAATTTTCATCCAATCTGTCCACAGGAAACAGTTTATAGCCATGACCAAACAGAAGTGCACATCTGAAACCACTTCCAAAATGACTGATCATGCAAAAATGTGAACCCTGATTGCATAAAAGTTCAGATGATGTTTCAAAATACAGCATCTTCTCTAACTTGTGTCTGAGCTGCCTGCCACTGTTTTCAGAATAAGAGGGGGGGAAAGGGATTGGAGGGTGTTTGGTCTAGGGTTTTTTCAGCCTCTGCTGGAGTGTGGGGTGGGTGTATTGGAGTCCCCTGAGCTGGGGAGCTCCAATTCACCAACCCCACCCTCCAGTACTGGCTGGGGAACCACTAGAATGAGCTTCCTCTGCTTTTCTTCCCCCCTCCCATTCTGAAACAGAGACATACTGTGAGGTAGAAAGGGCTATTGCTAGGGGAAACCAGCCGCAGGCTTGCAGCCAGCAGCTAGATTCCCCTTTCCCCCAGAACTGACAGTTTACTTCTCTTTGGTTCTTGGGGATTGTTCTAACTCCAAATACTTCCTGCAAAGTGTAATCAGTTACAGTGAGGAGCTGCACTTCTGTCTGCACCCTCTGGGACAGCAGGAAGGACCTAGCAGCTCATTAGCCCTAAGGGCACACATTTGTAGGAGCCTATGACTCACCTGACTCGAATAAGGTGGCACCCTGGGGATAGAGGAGGGGAACGCCTGGAAACAGTCTTGTACTTGCTGGGAGCCCAGCTCTCTTGAGAAAGAGCAGCTACTCAAGAAGTCTTGCAGGAGCTGGAACACTTTGAGCAGAGTGTTGAGAACTCAGGAGGGGGATTACCCAGAAAGAGGGAAAGTTTTTGTTTAAAGCAATAGCTTGGTTTTTTTTTTTTCCTGTTCCTAATGTTTCTTCACTCAGGATATGGAAGGTATGGTTTAAAGCAGTAGCTGGTATTTATGTTCTAAATTTAACTGGTGGACCAGGAACAGCTACAAAGGATGAAGAGGAGACCACTGGGGTGCCCTGAGGGGCACACCAAGCTTTGAGGTCTGCCGGGGCAGGAGGCATGAGTTACAAGATGCCCCAAAAGGGCACAGGAGGTTTTGAGCCTTGCCAGGTCTGGACACAAGGCGGGTTGGCTGAATCCTAGAGGGTAAGGCCCTGAGCCAGGCAGGACCATATAGAGGCAGCCTGAGAGAGGGCCAGAGACCGAGAAGGGTGAGATTGTGAGACAGAAGCCCAGGGCTGGGGCCTGGCAGCTGAGGTCCCCAGACCAGGGGCATTGGGCAAGGGGCCCAGCTAGATAAAAGGAGCCAGTGCCGAGAGGGTTGAAGCTCCCACAAAGGTTTTGAGGTGTGAAGGGCCATGCATTGGATTGGGATGAAATTGCTCTGTAGAGATGATAACCCATACCATCAGTGAGACATGTGGCAGTAAGGGCATTCAGAGGCTATGGACACAGTCCTTAAGGAACCATTAAAGCCATTAGAGCAGAGGCACCATTAGAGCCAAATAGGGCTCTGACAGATTGAACAGAGAATAACTTGGCCATGGACTGGTTTCCCCCTGGGCCTAGGGCAGCCTCCCAAATTTTTTTTAGAAATGTCAAGGTGTGGCAGATGACTAGGAGGGAAGGGCCCCCAGGAGTAGAAGAGACAAGAGTTGTGTGATCACAAGGGGGCACTACAGCACAGCTCAACACTAGCCCTGTTACAGCCATGCTGTGTAAAATTTTTCCAGTGGTAGCATCTGGCTTCCTTGTAGACTCGGTAGTTGTTTCAAGCTCTGGAGATGCCTCAGGCCTGCAGATGAACTACCTGAACAATTATACTGCAGTTGAACTGTCTAGACTGCTTAATAGATTTTGATGCCATCTTTTTTATATATTTTTCTAATTTGAGAATTTATGGTATTTGTAGAATATGCGAAGTAGGGTGTTTTGTGTGTATGTCACAGATCGGTTTGTTACTCTGTCAGTAATAAATTTACAAGTCAGTCTCTTTTTAGAGAAACCCTACATTCTTTTCCTAATTCTGCTTACGTATATAACAATGGACGTCTACAAATTAATTTAACATAACTATGTTTCCTATCTGATAATGTCTAAATTCATTTTAAAAATTACTTATGTATGGTTATGTTTCACAGTCATTTGTGTTTGAGTGAGAAAATCTATACAACTGAATTTAAAATAACTTTTACATTAGGATATACTATATACAATGACTGAATTTTATTTATAAGTGAATAAAGTACCAAGAATCTGAGCTATGAAATTAGGTCTTCACTTTTGCTAAGATTTCAAATATCTCAAGCTGTTTTTGAGAAAAAGCTCCAAAGCGACTTGTTCTATCATATAAAATGTTGTTAGAATGATCAGTTCACTATTTCTAAGTCTTCATTATTATCAAATAGGTAAATAAATATCATCTATAGCCATACAAATTTAATGAGATTTTGGTAATGTAGATTAATGGGTACTTCTATGTTCAAGAGGTAGGGTCATCACCTTTCTTTACCAATTAAAAACAATTAAACATGCTGCCTTTTAATCTTACAGCAAACCTTTCAGCACAGAATTCTTTTTTGTTTTACATTTCAGCATATATGAAGCTAATTTTTTCCTAAGACTTTTAATTTTTCCTGAGCCTATCTACACTTGATATTATCATACTGTTTAAGAACTGTCTAGTAATTCTTTGTCTTCATAACACTCTCAAATTAATATTTGCATAAAAACCTTCAGATCATTTCATTATTTTGTTTAATGGGATTTCCCTTTTAAGATTACAGCCTTTTCTAATAAATTGTAAATTATGCAAACAAAGTACGCCTACTTAAGTTTGGCAATTTTTCTTTGCCAAATAACAATTGTTTTACTGTTCATTTGTTCAAAAAATTACCTTTTAAATTAGTGAACTAAAATGTAAAAGTGCATGTTTCTGTTCTCTTATTTGTAACCCATAATTTTCCTAAGGCCAATTTAAGGTATATTGTCTTTTAAAATGACATTAAATTAGACCTCAGTCATCTGCTTGCTGTCACTTTCTATTATTTTGTACTTGTTCATCAATCCTTGGGGGAAATCAAAGCCTGTGTGGCTCCCATCCGAATCTGCATAATTCTCAGTGATGGCTCGGTTAGGAGGTGCCTCCCAATGATATTTAAATTTATCCCGTAACTAGAACCATTAACCCTTTGATGACATGGTCATTCCAATACACCTTGTTAATTTTACCATTAATTTGCATAGTCAAATAATTATAATTTTGTTTAAATCTTTCTATATGACAGATTGATATTTATTAAAATGCTATACATGCATTTTTATACCAGTAGTAATGCAAAAAGTATTATTAATATATGTATTTTATACTGCACTCTCATTATAAAGCCATTTGCTACAGTAAGGTTGTAGGATATTATTTACTGGCTGTTCTAATATATCTGTTATAATTGCCCTTTTTCACAATATCAAACTGTTTGGGTCCTAGGAATGAACTTCTAATTATAATTGAGTGTTTCTTGTAAAACTACATGAACAGTGGAAAATTACTAAATTAAATGGCCACCTGAAGACTGCCTAAAGATCCTACAAATTTTATTTTTAGGCCTCAATACTGGATTTTCATTGGGCTGCTCTATTGGCACAAACCAGCCCTAAATCCATACTGTGGTGATATCCTCAAGGTGTGTAGAGTCAGCATACTTGCTGTTGTATCGCATCTGGCTGCTGGAGGGGGAGCCACAATGAAATAAAAAAGGCGTGACCAGTTTTTCTGTGTCAAGCTCCTTTGTGGCTGTGTAATAACCCTTTGGTAGCCAGAATAATTAGGAGCAGTCAGCTCTAACTTACCCAGGGGGACAGCCTTCAGTAGAGCTGACCCAGAAGCAGGACATAGCCAGTGCATCTTCCCTGTTCCCAACTCCCTTTTAAGTAGTATTGAAAAACTTCTCAGACACAGATAAGAAATTGGGTCTTTATGTTCATTTGTCTTTCCCATTAATGACATCACCATAGAACTGCTATTATTCACCCTGTGAACATGAACAGCTAGATTCTCTTATGTATCCAGTTTATGTTGAGGAAGAGGGAGAGAGTGGGATTGGCAGGAAGATGTTTATATGTATGATTTCTGCTTAGCCCCAGGTCTGTGAGCTACTTCAAACTAGGCCAACTGGCAGTGGTCTCTAAGGGACCACTGCAATTTGGATTGCTGAGTCTACTTGTATTCCATGTATTCTTTTCCCCAGTCACAGCACAGTAGGCTTCAGGAAGGGCTCCTCCATGCTAAGAAATCCACATAAAGGAAATTGTAGTGAATCTCTTCTTCTTTGGGCTAGGGTGAAGATGGACCAGAACGAGATATTGTGCCAGGTTATGATTGGCTTTTTTGTTCATAACCCACTTAACTGATTCACACAAAGGGTAGATATGATCACAGTTTCTGCCCTGAAGAAAACACAACAGTATTTATTTATTTTGTTCCTTGGCTTCCACATAACTCTAAAATGGACAATTAGTAGACAGAATCACTTGTATTCAGGAGTGCTTTTCATATCCTGCGGACACAATGCATCCAAATATAATTTAGGTCAGCGGTGCTTGGCCTTTTTGCCCTGCAGGCCAAATGAGTGGCAGGGGTTCAGTCTTTGGATTGGATTGAGCCTCACACATCAGGATTGGGGCTTGGGGCCAGGCATTGCCCCCCTCTGCCCTGTGTACCAGGTTTGGGCCCTGGGGGCCTGGTGCTGCCCTCTCTTGCTTCCACATGCTAGGATTGGGCCCTGGAACCACCCCTTCCTGCCCCTGAATACTAGGATTGAGTCTGAGGGGTTGGTGCCACTCCTGCCCCACTCCCCACACTGGGATTGGTCCCTGGGGCACAGTGCTTCCCTCATGTGCTGGGATTGGGCCTTGAGGGCCTGGTGCTATCATGCCTGTCCTTGTGCATTAGTATCAGATCCAGTGCACCAGATCCAGTGCACAGGGCCCCGGGCTCCCTCTGGGCCTGGAAATCTAGCAGCATGGGAGCAGTGGCAGTGTTCCCCTGCCACCAAATATTCAGACTTGTGGGGAGCCCCATGGGGTGGATGACATGGTGCCGTAGGCTATCTCTGGCCCATGGGGTAGGGATTGAGCACCCCTCATTTAGGTTATTATAATTAAGGGAACATAATGCCGCAAATGTCTTATCAACTAAGGAGAAACTCACTATGTCACAGACCCATGCATGGGTACCCCCAGAATCCCACGTTTCTTTCCACTGTCCTGCTGCTTGTCTCAAGGTTTGCCCTAGGATAACTCCTGATTCCTGAAGGCCTCAGCTCCCCTGTCTTTCTACCAGATCTCACACTACAGTTGAGGAATCCCTGCCAGCTCTAGGTGGATGCCATTTGGGTTGTAAAATAAATTTTAGGTCTTCCTTACCATAGAATGGGTAGGTTGGAATATCACCCAGAATTCGCTCTTTCCCCCCACATAATCAGTAAAGAAACAAACAGCAATAGGATTTTTTATATAGAAGACAAAGAATCGTACAAGAAAAATTGACTATAAGTCTGAATACAAAGTAAAGTTTCTTACCCTCTCATCTGGCTACTACCTAGCCCCTTGAGAATCTTGCCAGTGTTTTTAGAGATCAGACTTCCTTCTGCTTCTTCCAGTCTGAACTGATGGGGATCTAGACTCCCCAAAGCCTGGGATCCAAAACCCCCTGCCATCTCACAACTAACCTTTAATATATCTTGAAGGCAGCCCCTACCATCATCATTGTCTTAATTGCTCATGGGTCTTAGAATTCTCTAGAAATTTCTTTCCCTGGGATACCCGCATTCCTCTGGTTAATGAAGTATTTCTCTCAGATGCCTTTGCTTTGGAGGAATTGATTTCCCCATTACAGGCAGACAATGACTTGGGTACTCAACCCAATAATGTCTCCTTATGTCTGTGCCTGGGAGTGGCAATTATTTTTGTCCTAGTGATAAAATGGCAAGAGATACTTAGCAATATCACTCCCTTTCCGTTAAGTATGCAACTCACTGTTCCTTTGCAAAATCATGTCCAAAATCATAAGGATTTATACAAGCAGCATAACATAACAGCAACATAAATGGATATAGCATATCATAGGCAGACAAGGTTCTTTGGGTAAATCTGATATTTTTTATTAGCCCAACTTAAATAGTTGGAAAAATTCTTCTTAGCAAGCTTTCAGATTTAAATACCCTTTGTCCGGCTGAGGAAGCATCTGCAGTTGGTCTGTGTTCTTCCTGGATTGAATGAATGGTAAAGAAGCCAGAGGCTGGTATGCATGCAAGCAAGCCAGTCACTGAAGATGTAAATTGAGGAGTCAATGGGTGAGAGACAGGTGTGTGCAGGGTGGGAGAAGGGGAATGAATGTAGCTGGTAAATAGTAGAGAGGTACCTCGGGAATCAGATGTTAGGTAGGTTATAATGTGTCATAAATCCAATGTCTATATTTAGTCCATGATTTTTTATATCCAAGAGATTGATGAAGTGAAGTTCATAGGCTCATCTCTAAAAAGTGTTTTGTAAATACCCTTTTTAGAAATGAGAGATTGGAGAGAGAGTGGTTTTCTTATGAGACGTGTGCCCCCACAGGTAATTGGATATTCTTGTCTTTCTGGTGTGTGTTCATTCTGGTGCGCAGTTGTTGTTTGATCTCTCCTACGTATTTTCCATCAGAGAATTTGGTGCATTGGATAAGATATATTACATTTCTGGAGGTGTATCTGTAAAATCTAGGAATGCTGATGGTTCTGTTGTGGTGTGTAGTTATTGTGGTGGGGGGGTGGAGATGTGTTGGCAGGTTTTATGTTTCTTGTCTTGGCATGGTCTGGATCCATTTGGTGTGTTCTGGGCCATAGGAAGTTTGCTTCTGGTAATGTGTTTAGCGAGGTTCAGTGTTCATTCGAAGGCTAGGATGGGTAGTTCTGGGAAGATCTCTTTAACAATTGGGTTCTTAAAGAGAAGAACCTAAAAAGAATTCCTGCCCACACCTATCTCTCATCCATTGACTGACTTCCTTGCAAAGAAAAGAACAATCTTTGTGTACCACATGTTTATACTTTCTCTGCAGAGCTGCTCCCCTAATTCTCTCCCCATAGGTTTATACTGATTCATTATGAAATTTTCTGTTTTGTTTTCAATCCCCTTCTTAATAATTGCTAGCATTCTGTTTGCCTTTCTGACTGCTGCTGAATACTATACTGATGTTACAGTAGGGCCTGTAATCATGAACATGCATCTTGCATTATTCTTCCCCACATGCATCACTTTGCACTTATCAACATTGAACTTCTGCCATTTGGTTGTCCATTGACTCAGTTTTATGAGATCCTTCTGTAGTACTTCACAGTCAGCCTGGATTTTTTACCAGCCTGAATAATATTGTTATCTACAAACATAGCCACTTCACTATTCATCATGCTTTTCAGATCACTTACGACTATACTAAACAATGCAAGCCCCAGGATAGTCCCTTAGGCAGGATCCCATTATCCTCCATTCTGAGACTTGCACATTTATACAGGGTCCCTCACCTGTATCTAGTTATTGATCCATGAATAGAACTTGTTTTTCTGGATGGGGACCACATATGTTGCTACTGGCAAAAAAAATATTTCTACAGCAACAAATTAAAAAATGATGTATTATAATGCAAGAAACCCCTGACTTGAGGTGGTTATAAGAAGCAGAAGCTGAGTCCAGAGCAGAGAGGAAATGACACTTTTCCAGCAAGTTTTGTGAGCAAGGAGAGCACAGTTAGCCATAAAGAATGGAGTAAATAATTCTCTTTACCTCATACAGACACTCTTGGTTGTTTTTATGCAACTTGAGTGAGTACTACTAATTTGCGATGAGCCACCATCTATACTTTTAGAACCTCAAAGCTAGACTACTGCAATGTTCTCTATATGGGGCTGCCCTTGAGGACAATCCACAAGGTACAGCTTGTGCAGCATATGGTAGCCTGTCTTCCAACAGAGGTAGGAAAACATTACTCACCAAGGTGGGAAGGATTGAGACAACTGCCACCAAGAAGAAGCAATGGGTGGTGGTGGGTGGAGACTCCCTTCTGCAGAGGACTCGCTATCTGCTGGCCTGACCTGTTGTCTCGGGAGGTCTGCTGCTTGCCCAGAGCCCAGATCTTAGATGTCATGGAGGAACAACTGAGACTCATCCGGCCCTCCGACCACTACCCCATGGTGCTTATCTATGTGGAAGCACAAGCAGAGGTGACAACAGGGTAGGTGCTCTGATACTTCCTGAGAAATCAAGGCAATTAACTAGTTACCTCAGGTGCCTGTCCATAAATGCATGAAGCTTGGGAAACAAGCAGGAAGAATTGGAAGTCTTTGCACAATCACAGAGCTATGACATGATTGGAATAACAGAGACTTGGTGGGATAGTTCACATGACTGGAGCAGTGTCACGGATAAATACAAACTGTTCAGGAAAGACAGGCAGGGGAGAAGAGGAGGAGGAGTTGCATTTTATGTAAAAGAACCATATAATTGCTCAGAGCTCTAGTATGAAGCTGGAGATAGGCCTGTTGAGAGTGTCTGGGTTAGAAGGTCAGAGAGGAGAACAACAAAGGTGATGTCATGGTGGTGGTCTGCTACAGACCACCAGGCCAGAAGGAAGTGGTGGATGAAATTTCCTTCAGACAGCTAGCAGAAGTTTCCCAGTCACAGGCCCTGGTTCTCATAGGGGACTTCAATCACCCTGACATCTGCTGGGAGGGCAATGCAGCAGCTCATAGGCAATACAGGAAGTTTTTTGGAGAGTGTTGGGGACAACTTCCTGGTGCAAGTGCTGGAGTGGTCAATTAGAGGCCATGCTTTTCTTGACCTTCTGCTCACAAATAGGAAAGAATTGGTGGGAAATGTAGTAGTGGATGGCAACTTGGGCAGCAGTGAACATGAGATGATAGAGTTCAGGTTCCTGAGGAAAGGAAGAATAGAGAGCAGCGGAGTAAGGATTCTGGACTTCAGAAAAGCAGACTCACTCAGGGAAATCATGGGTAGGATCCCCTGGGAAGCCAGACTGAAGGGGAGAGGAGTGTAGGAGTGCTGGCTGTATTTCAAAGAAGCCTTACTGAGACTGCAGGAACAAACCATCCCAGTGCGCAGGAAGACTAGCAATTATGGCAGAAGACCAGCTTGGCTTAGCAGAGAACTCTTCAGTAAACTAAATCACAAGAAGTGGAAATTATAACAAGTGGAAACTTGGATAAATAACTAGGGAATAATATAAGAGCATTGCTTGGGCGTGCAGGGATGAAGTCAGGAAGGCCAAAACACAATTGGAGTTGCAGTTAGCAAGGGATATGAAGGGTAACAAGAAGGGTTTCTATAAGTATGTTGGTAGCAAGCGGAGAATGAGGGGAAATGTGGGTCCCTTACTGAATGGGGGAGACAACCTTGTGACAGAGGATGCAGAAAAGTCTGTAGTGCTCAATGCTTTTTTTGCCTCAGTCTTCAAGCTGTGGGGAGTACTAAATACACTGGAGGACAGGACTAGGATTCCGAGTGACGTAGATAAATTGGAGGATTGGGCCAAAAGAAATCTTGTGAGGTTCAACAAGGACAAATGCAAAGTTCTGCACTTAGGAGAGAAGAATCCCATGCACCAGTACAAGCTGGGGACTGAATAACTAAGCAGCAACTCTGAAGAAAATGACCTGGGGGTTATAGTGGACAATAAGCTGAATATGAGCCAGCAGTGTGCCCTTGTTGGCAAGAAGGCTAACAGTATGCTGAGCTGCATTGGTAGGCGTATTGACAGTAGGTCCAGGAAAGTGATTATTCCCCTCTTCAGCACTGATGAGCCCACATTTGGAATACTGTGTTCAGTTTTGGGCAACCTACTACAGAAAGGATGTGGACAAATTGGAAAGAGTCCAGCAGAGGGCAACAAAAATGGTGAGGGGTCTGGGGGACATGACTTATGAGGGAAGACTGTGGGAACTGGGTTTATTTAGTCCAGAGAAAAGAAGTCTAAGAGGGGATTTAATAGCAGCCTTCAGTTACCTGAAGGGGGGTTCCAACGAGGATGGCGCTAGACTGTTCTCAGTGGTGGCAGATGACAAAACAAGTGTGACGGGCTAGCTGGTAGTGAACAGGGGCTTTGAAAGGGTAAAAGATGATTGGAGGGCTTGGGATTTCCTTTCCTCACCAATCTGGTAGTGATTTGGCCCAGGGGTTTTGAAGGGGTAAATGATGATTGGAGGGCTTGGGATTCTCTTTCTTCACCAATCAGGCCCCAGAGACTCCCCCTCCATGTCCCCTGATTGGCCCCTTGGGTCACCTGGAGGGGGATAAAAGGGACAGTGCAGCTGACTCAGGGGAGGCCACTGAGGGACCACAAGGAAGGAGTTTCAAAGAGCTGTTAAGAGCTGGGCCAGCGGGGCGGGAGCAGTTGCCCCAGAAGCACCTGAAGGAGTGGAACCTGCAGGCACTAGTTGGACCCTCAGCAGAGCAGTGTGTGGCTTTAGTGGGGCTTTTTTGATACTTTTATCTAAGAGCTGATTGAATCAGCTTTAGCTGAAAGTGTCAAAAATCACTGGTCAAGCTCCCAAACTTTATTGATGCTACAAAGCCAGGTTGAAGCAGGAGAGGCTCCCAGCTAGGCTCCAGGATCCCCTATGAGAGGCTGTGGCCAGCAGGAGAGGTTCCCTAGCTCCAGCAAGGATCTGAGCAGTGACCTAAGAGGTTCCCAGCTCTGCTTTCAGCTCCTCCAATAAGAGGCTGGGAAGCTCAATGTGAGGCAGGGGATCCAGGAAGGTCAAGGCACCTAGCAGGTTGAAGCAGTCCTAGCACTGGTGGCTGTGTGGTAGAGTTTCTATCTACCATGTCAGAGAGCTGAGTTCAAGTTCTGGCTGGGGTGACTTGGAGTGAATGAAGTAAAAAGGAGAAATTCTTGTTGCAGTGGAAAGGGGTCATTATGTTTTCCCCCTCCAGGTACCTAGGCCCTATATTCCTTGTTATTTGACATTTTTTATTTTGTGCCCTTTATATTTCACCAACCAGTATTGTTTGCTCTCCTGTTTGTGTGTTATATTTTGGTTTACCCTGTCTTTTGTCAACTGGATGAATATGTCTGTGATTGTAAGTGTCTAACTTTTGTTGAATCCTGCCCGCTCATGGTGTTGTAGTATCTCCTATACCCCCTGGTTTATGTTCTGGTTATGTTCCCAGTACCGTTTTCTCATTAAAAGGTATATGGTTAAGTCCCCATTGGTGGTCTGGCTCTGCTCTATAGGGGGAGGAGTATCCCTACACCTCCCACAGCACTTGTGCACCTGCTTTGATCCCTTCAATTGGAGAGGGGGTACCTCTTGGAGTACTGCCTGGGTTACACAAGGAACAATGGTCTAGGTTAGATAAAAGTTTAGGTTAGATATTAGGAAGAATTGTATTACTAGGAAGGTCGTAAAGCACTGGAACAGGTTACCCAGAGTGGTGATGGAAGCTCCATCTTTGGAGGTTTTCAAAAGCTGGCTAGACAAAGCTTTGGTTGGGATGATCTAGTTGGGGATGGCCCTACTTTGAGCAGGGGGTTGGACTAGATGACCTCCCGAGGTCCCTTCCAACACTAGCTTACTGTGATTCTATTCCAGTGTCTACGCTCCAAGTCTACACTGGCTTCCTGTATCTTTCCAAATGGAATTTTAGGCCCTACATACCCCAGGAACTACCTTTTTCCACTTGTTCCATTGTGATCCCTAAAATTAGCTGAGAGCAATCTTCCCAAAATAACATTTTTGTGCCAAGTTTGTTTGGTGAAAACATGCAGGAGATCATTTTTCATAGCGGCTCTTCAGCTCTAGAACCCCTTCCCTTTGTGGCCTGCCATAGCCCAAGCCATGACATCTTCCAGAAATGCTGTAAGAACTTTTTATTTGAGAAGGCCTTCAGCAGAGGGGGCTTAAGTTTTAAGGCATTGTTTGGAGAGGTTGTTCTGTTACCTATTCTTTTATTTTAATATATTTTCTTTCTTTATAATTTATATTGGTTTTTATTGTAAGCCACCTTGAGACTGTCATGGGGAGGGTGGGACAATTCTAATAAATAACTAAGGGATCTTCAGGGTTATCTTTCTTTGATAACTCTTTCCATGGCATGCTCAGTGGAAACTGGCTAGAAATAAGTGTTGTAAATGATAATGACTGCTTGCAGACATTAAAAAAACAAAAACAAACCTGTGCTTTGCCAGAATAAGCAGCACGTTCCTTCAACCCGGCTCGGTAGCATCTATAAAGTTTGGGAGCTTGACCAGGGATTTTTGACATCTTTAGCTAAAGCTGATTCAATCAGCTATTGGATAAAATTATCAAAAAAGCCCCACTAAAGCACGCGATCTTTACAGATGCTGCAGAGCCAGGTTGAAGTAACACATTGCCTCTTCTGGGCATGAGTGGGGCTCAGTGTGGGAATGCGCTGAATTTAAAGTAAAGTGCTGTTTTTGGTGGGGTTTTTTAATTTCTGCAAGCTGCCATATGTTTATCTCAGGTACAAATCCTGCAGCTTTTCAAGTCACATAGTGGGCAAAGTTGATAGAAAGGATATATAAAACAGCCATCTTGATTTGCTCTTATTTTACATTTACATAGAAGTCACTGAACACAGGTTCAAAATGTTGACAAAGTAGAAAGCAGAAGAGAATTTGTGCATGTTTTTTCAACTAAAGATTTTCTAATTATTTTATAGATATCATCATAGATGGTGGTACATAATTTTTTTTTCAAAATTTTCCATTAGAATCAGTTAAAGAGTTACAGGAAAACACATACTTAAAAGAACATTCAAGAAAACTTTTATTTTCCTCAGCATGAAAATAACCTGCTCTCATGAAAACAATGGAATGAGGCATCCTCTAATAAAAAGTTCAGAGGAGATGCCCAATTCTGTTAAAAATAGGAAAGAGAACGAGTTCCAAAGAAAGGTAAAAGATTAGAAATACATCTAATTTATGCATTTGCCTGTTGGCAGTATTCCTCATGTCACATTTGAAATTAACTTCAACATTATTTAGACATGTAGTATCATTTTATGGAAATCTTTACACAGTAAGTACTATCTTCTCTTGTTTTAAGAATACAAAGTGTAAGAAACAAGTTTTTGAACATGTTTTAAGTTAATTTATTAGGCAAAACAACAAAGAGAAACAAAAAAGAACTTCCAAAGCTCATAGAAACACTTTCATTATCATCCGCATGTTTTGTATCAGTCTTTTAAAAAGACCTTTTTAAATACTTTTCCAAGAACTTACAGCAGATGCACACATTTTTGGTTAGTATGAACATTTTTGCAAATTTTTGCCTATTGGTTAGAAATTTGATGAAATCTTTATGCTCATATATTTTAGAAGAAATATGTGCCTATCCTACAAACCTCTGAACTTTATACCAAGGATGTTTGTGTTGGTACTGGTGATATAGCACTTACTGCATGGCAATCTTATTCACTTTCCTCCTCCAGAAACCCATTTGTAGTTATAAGTGCAAAGTTTAGTTATTTTTAAATAATTCAACTGCTATTCAAGTATTAAATAAAATAACTCAAAATATAATGGCTGTATTAAACCTTATAATTATGGTAGTTTCCAATATAATGGAGTTGAAGTTTGTTAAAGATTGAGTAGGAGAAAAAATGGGAACAAAATTGAGATGCATTTTTCTTTAAAGCAAATAGAGTTTTTTTATGTATTGTAAGACACATACTTTTTTAAAAAAAAAAAAAAAGTAAAAGGCATGAAAAAACAGATGTGCCAGCTCTGACATTTCCTGTCTGATGACAACTATGAGATCCAGCCTGTTAAGGGCTTAAAATGAATGTCTTGTCTAATTTGTGCTCTTCATTTTTACTTCTATCCTCCCAACTGTCTCATTTTACCCCACCTGTCACACATCACACTTTCATACCCCTACCTTACTTTTTCAGATTTTACAAGCCTTGCCTTTTGTTATTTTCCCATGTTTAATGTAATTCAGACCTTTTCTCTTTAACTCTTCACTCTATTTCATTACCACCTTCTCCCTTGCTTAATTTTCTCCTATGCATGTTACTTCTCAATATACTTATATGAATTAATATTTCCTCTTTCTGAGCTGTTAATAGGAAAAAACAATGATTTTAAATAGTGAAGAACACAGGTAGTTTTAAAAAACCTCAAAAAGATATTTCTTTTGTTTCTGTGGATGAGTATGCACTTCACTTAACATAGTGAAAGTATCATCAGCTTTCCTTAACATTGTTTATGCTCTTATAAAGGCAAACCAGGGTGGGGGTGAGTGAGTGGGGAGCTCATACTGTAAATGCACAGGTGTAGTATGGATGACTGCTGTAAAGGCTTGTATTTTTAATTTCTGGTTATATAACCTTTACATAAATGGTCATCCAGGGAGTTCTAGCATTCAATGGCATAAAATATTTTCTAAAATTAGTGAATGTTTCAGTGGATCAAGCCTAACTTATAAATCAGCTATCTCTTTTTATTATATTTATTCTTAAGATCTTAGTGTAAAGTTTTACTGCTTAAAAATGCATACTGTGCCTAACTGCTTACTTTTGGTTAATCTCATGTTTAAAACACATATTTCAGACATGCACAAGTTGGACATGAGTAACTATATAACTATGCTTATTGACTTGTTTAAGTTTGAGCTTGAATTTAAAGTCACAGTATCCCATGCCTTTGAATATGAATGGAGTGTGCTTTAAAAAAGTCTAGTAGAGTGAAATATAGATGCAAATACCAGATATGTAGCTTATTAAATAATGATGTCAGTGTGTAATTTGAAAATTGGTTCAGTTGTTTAGAGAGATGACTAAACCATTTATTGCTATTACATTCTTTCCATTAATTACCACTCTGACAATTGTATTGACTTTTGTTGGTTCTTTTTTTTAACCTGTTGCTTCTTTTCTTTTTGACATATGGAAAAGCATTTTTGACTTTACATTTAAAAGGGCATTATGTCTCTTCTACTGTGCCAGTCCTGAATTTTAGTTTTTCAAATATCATTCTATTTTTTCATTTAAAATTACTAAATATGTTCTGTAATGCTGCCTGTCACACATTAATGTCAATGACTCTAAGCTATGTTTAAGTTATCCACTGGCATCTAGTAATTATCCAGAACCATGAAATGCAAGGCAATATCCTCTGATGTGTAAAATTTCAATTTTGAATAGAATTCTGTGATTTGAAACACACCTTGAGACGGTCTTAATTTAACTTGTACTAGTAAACATTTTAGACGGTTCTTTTTAATTTAAGTCCTTTAAAAATTAAGCCTTAATAGCACAAAGTAGTTACAACTTATACCTTAGAAATGAAAAGGCATGGTGATGTCAGGACAATGAGCACTATAAAGTACAAATGTTTTGGATTAGCTTTACCTGAAAAACCAACCTTAGTTTTCCATTGGTTTCCTTAAAAGTGTTCCCTGTAGAGGTTCATATAAAAGTTTTAAAATTACATCAACATTCATCTTAGTACATTTTGTTGATAGGGGTTGAAATTAAATGAATTTTCATTACAGAACTTATCTAAATAATTTGTAAATAATACTTTAAAAGTTTCATTTTTATAACATATAGGTGTAGAATAACAATACTATAAATGATTGTGTGGCATGAAGCTTTTTCTTCCTTCTAAATCTTATTTTATGTCCTCTGTTTTGAGTTATTGCTTCATATTAAATGCATGCATATATACACAGTGTACTGGTATCAGACACAAAGTATGTGAATTCTGATACCTTTTCATCACTTGTACACTAAGAATTCTATTTTTTAAATGATATCCTGCCAGCTTTTTCACAATCCATTAATTCCTGGATCAACATCAGAAGGAATGTCAGAGCAGAGTGAAATTCTTGTAAGACACAGATGTCAGGATCAAAAGTCAGAGACATTCTCAGAACAGCAGGGAAGCATGCTTGTTAGACCTTAATCGTAACAATTAGTATCTGCCATGTGACATTCTCTATACCTTGCCTATATTTCTGTTAAGTTCCAGGCATGCTGAAAAGACAGTCCTTTCTGTCTGTTGGATATAAAGTGTACGTGCTGTTGGTCTGATTAGTTTCCTTTTTAGTTAACAAAAGTTTGAAAATATTAGCAATCTGCCAAATTACCATAAATGGAAAAGTGTTACTATTTCCTGATAAAGGTCCTATTTCCTTCTCATTCTAGATGGGACATAACTTTTCCTAAAGAATTATAAGTGTAAAGTACTTATAACCGGAAGGCATATCCTGTATTATCAAATATTTTTCTTATATTCACTTCCATTTCTACAAAAACAAATCTGATATTCGTAACTGAATTTGTACATATTGGAAAAACATTTGCTGACTGGAGACATATTTTTAATGAAAATTTAGAAGTTTATGCTCTCTTTGATTTATCACTGTCATATTTTGTCATTTCTAACAATCTAAATACAGAATAGCACTGAATATGTTTCTTTGGGCAATCAGTCTCAAAACCAAGAATAATATTATTCAGTAGGTCACGAGTATTGGGTGCTAGAATGATTTTATTGATGTACTTTCCCTTAGTATATTGTTCACTTGATATTGTAAGTTTACGTAAGCTACTCCTAGTAATGGGCTCTTTTATGGATCTGTATTTCTCATTCATCAGTGCATTATGTTAAACACTTACAATAGCTTGCTTTTTTCTCCTACTTACTACAGCTTCTACTGGTAGCTAAGGGAAACTGCTGCATTAATTTCTACAGTTTTTCAAGTGATATTACCAGCACAGAGACAGTCTAGTCCATTTTCAACCAAAAAACACTAGTCAGGTAAAATCCTTGACTCATAACTACAAGGAGTTTTCCCATCAGGTACCATCCACATATAAAACAGAAATATTACCTTGGCTAACAGGGCTTACAGATGTAGTAGATGATCAGTGACAACAATCAGATACAACAAATGGATAAGGAAATCCCAAGGTAGTCATGATGTTGTTTATAATTAGTGCAACAAGCAGTAATTATAGCACTATAACTGCCTAGCCACTGTCAAGTGCTATGTAGGCGTCATAGCAAATTCAGAGATGATTTTTTTTTCAAGGAATATTTTGAAGGAGGACAATGCAATGGTTATTCATCCTATGTACAAATATTTTTAATTTGGTTTATTTAGGGAACCACAAATATTCTGATTCTTAGAATTACTAGCAGTTACTTCCCAGTAATTCTGTAAGGTCAGCTGAAACTGCTTGTTGCCTGCCTTTGCTTTAAATACTGGACTAGAAATGTCTTATTACAGGAGTCAGCAACCTATCACCCATGGGCTGATTATGACCCGAGGAGCCATTGGATCTGGCCCATAGAGCCAGGGTTCCTTGTTAATGCTTAGCAGTCTCAGTGGCAGGAAGGTTTCACTCACACCGTGGTTAGATGGTGGGGAGCTCTGTCCCTGCCATAGCTGTGTGGCAGTGGCAGTGGTGGCTTAGTCCTAATGCTGGCCTGCCTCCCACCCAGGTGGGCTTGCTGCTAATAAAAGTTGCTAGCCACTATCTTAACTGACTGAAATACACGCTGGCCCAGTTGAGCAGAAGGCCTAAAAGATGCATCTGCAATTAAGTTTCTCATTTCTAAATAGAAATGCAAAATGCTAAAACTCTTGGTTTCTAAATATGCAGTTTTGAAAGTTTACTTCTGGACAACACTAGAAAAATCTTTTGGTAGGTCACTAGTACAGGAGCATTTAGCATTGGTGGGTGGGAGAAATAAGTTTGTTTTTCCTCCCGTGGAAAAAATTCCATTATACAAGGATTCAGTTTGACCAATAAGACTACCTCTTTCATACCACTTACCATCTCAGTAGGGATAGGTAACCTATGGCCTATGACTTAAATAAAGCCTGCAGAGCGATTGGATCCAGTTTGTTGATTCCCAGAGCTATGGCAGCATTCAGCAGCAGGGGGCTTTGCCCATGCCACTGTTGGGCAGCCAGGGGATTCAACATCAGTGGGTTTTAACCCCAGGCCAAGTAGCAGGAGGAAGTGGCAGTAGCAGCAGGGGCCAGGTACTAGCTTCAACCTTCCTTAGAATCAAACCAGGTCATTCTGGCCCAGTGCTGCAAAAAAGGTAGCCAGCTGCTGGCCACCCATCTGTAACTTTTAACTCACAAAATAAGTTTAGGTGCTTGATGGTTTCATTTGTAAAACAGTAGAAGTAAACTTTTGTAGGGTAGTGTGCTACTTAACTGTTTTCCTTCAGAAAATTATTGCTTTCTTTGGACATCTAGGAAATTAACCTTCTCTCTCACCTGCCTGTTCTCAGATATATTAGAGATATTGAAAAATCTTACAATTAAGTAAACACAAATAGTAATACTTATACACTATATATTATATGATCCCATCATTTGTAAATAAAATTTAGGGGAAAACCCATAGATTTCTCAAGCACTAAAGTCAAAAGTAAAAACAAAGCCTGAAAACAACAACTTGCAGCTTTCTTTTCTTCTACTCTTGTTCTTAGCATTCAGTTGGTTTTGCTTAGCAGCAGTTTCCGCAATCTTCGAGAATGTTTACATAAACAGTAGTCCCCGTTAGCATTCTAGACACCTGATGTTAGAAAGAGCAGTTTCAGTGAAGTAAAAACCTTTTTGCTATTTGACTGTAATCTTGGAGTGAACTAGCCAAACTTTATATCTATAATGGTTTATGTCAGTTGGTAGAGAGCTGGAAATAAAAATGCTAAACTAGCCAGATATTCTGGATTTGCTAACTCCATGTGTGTGCTTTGCTGGATTCAGGAACTGGTCTCTATTGTTGTTTGATTTTGAATGTATTCATAGTTTGTTTGCTTTGGTTTTGTAAGAAATTCTATGGGAGAATCTTAAGGTCCTTTAAAAGGGAAAGCATCAGCAAGTATCCATAGTTTGAGTGTTCATAGTACTATCTAGGAGTGCTACTTTTTTCAATTTCCAGGTTTACTTTGGCTGAGGGGGTTACTAATCACTTGATTGTTAGCAGATATTGGTGTGCACCATATTTTATTCCATATAGATTTTGGTTTATATGGAAGCACTTTCAAATAAGAAGTGCCAATGTAGAACTGTTCTTATGTTTCTTTGTGAACACCTCATCAATCTCAAATTTAGAGGTGTACTAGATGATATAGAGCCCATCTACATAAGATGCTTTACTCTGCAGTAGAGCAAGTTACTGCATAGTGAGCATCAGTGTTTACACATGCAGATGCTTATTGCTCAGTAAATTCTTCTACTTGGAAGTAAATTCGCTACCTGTAAATACAAGTGACAAATTTAACTCCCAAGTAGTTATTGTGTCATAGTGCCTGTGTAGAGGCTGAAACGGAGAAAATTTGCTCCTGGTCAGCCCACCCTACCACCAGGGGGCCATCTGTAGGCTAGCCCCAGGGCTGAGAGGTTCCCCAGCCCTTGGGCTTGGGCGACTTTTTGCCTGCCCCAGCCCCCGGCCCTTAAAAGCCTTAGGGGATGCCAGGACCTTGGAACACCTACAGCCAGCCTCTGGCCACTGTGTGTCCCTGCAGGGGTCCCAGGCCAGCCACAGTAGCCGGCCCAGAACCCATCACTACTTGCTGGCACTGCCTTACCGCATGGCTGCCGGGGCTGTACCATCATGGTGCACTGGGTGCTGCTGCCAGATGTCAGGCCTGGAAGCACCCTGGGCCACCTACAGCCAGCCTGTGGCCACTGAGTCTTGCTCCAGCTGATCCCAGGCCACCTGCAGCTGCCTGCCCAGATCCTGCTGCTTGTGCCTGTGTGCCTGCCTGTCCCACACCATGCCCTTGCACTGGGCACTGCACGCCCCTGCCCAGGCCCACCAGCACTGGGACTGTTACATGCTGGTGTCTTCCCTGATGGTGCACACCACCACTCAGGGCTAAAACTGGTCCCAGAAGGAGACCACAGACCTTGTGGCACTGTGAGGCAAGGCCAATGTCCTCAGACAGTGTGTGCAGAGCAGGTGCTCCAGTGTGCACAGAGGGGCTGTCAGGCCACATGTGGGAATGCAGGCATGACCACTCAGCACTGGTCCCAGTGCTGCATAAAAGTCAAGGCCTTGCAGTCACAGTGGTTCACTATCACTGACCACAACTGTTGGCTGGGTACTGCCTGCAAGTCCATGCTCTTTATGCGGCAGCTGGACCCTGGCCACAGCTGTGTCATGTACTCGAGCATTGGCAGGCTGCCTGAGCCTCCACTGCAGCCTGGCACCTGTAGCGATGTATCACTGGTGGTGGGCCCTCGGTCTGCCAGGAGCCCTTCCCACTGTGCTCCCCACTTCTTGCCTTAGCCAGCAGCTCTGGGAGCTTGGTCCAGAACTTGCCCCACCCACCCAACTATAGCACCCAACCCAGGAGGCCAACCCAACCATGGACCTGAGCAGCTCCAGCCAGAAGCCCCCCATGGGCCTGAGCTAAGGTGCAGCTCTACCAACCAGGTGCCCCCATCCTGGGACTTCCACCACCCAACCCCCCACCTGGGTCTAGCTCTACCACTTCCTTGCTCCAGCTCCATGTGGCCTCAGAGCAGGAGCTGCCTGCAGCAGGGCCAGGACCACATGCAGGCACTGCTGACCTAGCCCACTGGCTGCAGGATGGGGAGATGGATGCACTGGCAGAGCAGCAGCCACCATCATCCCCATTCACCAGCCTCACTGTATCATGCACAGCCCACAATGGTGCAACCACAGGCTGGGGTACTGGGAGCCTGTTCCTGGGCTCTGTTCCCTAGGCTGCCCCCCACCCCAGGCGGGCATACACAACATGCACTGTAAATAATCTGCATGGGGAAGAGGGTGTTTTATTGGTGGTGGGTGGGGTGGGTGGTGGAGGGAGTTTGTGAGGTGGGACAGGGTCTGTTGTCAGGGAGGGAGGGGGAACGGCTCTATTGTGGGGGAGGGTGGCGGGGGGTTCTATGTTTGTGGAAGGGAATAAAGTGCTTTTCTGAGAACTGTTCACAGTGAGCATTGTGCTGGTGGTACACAGTTGGGTGGGAGTTTGGAGCTGGCCTCCATGCAGCCTCCAGTCCTGGCTGGCCATGTAGGTCCACAAGCAGTGGGAGCTGGAGGCCCAGAAGTGCATGGACGGCAGCAGTGGTGGTATCCAGGAGCATGTTGGTAGCTTGCCTGCCAGTTTGGGCAACATCACAGGGTCTGGGCAGCAGCAGCATTGTGTCAAGGGGCCTGGGATGGTGCAGTGAGCCTGGGCAGGTGGCTGCGTTATGCGGGGGGAGAGGGAACTGACTATCAGGGGGCCTGATAGAATGGTTCTGCAGGCTGGATCTGGTCCATAAGCCATATGTTTGACATTCCTGGGCTAGGGTATCTGGTCTCTGCACATCAGCAGCCTAGTTGTTGTTGTCAAGTATTTTAGGAATCACTATGAAGGAAAGTTTTAAGGAAAAGTTTGAAGGAAGTTAGTGATGTAGCTTGCAGATGTTTATGAATATTTCTTCCCAAGCATGAGGGGTAACACGAGAAAAAAGCAAGAAAGTACTTGTTTGAACACTGAACAGGTGACTAAGGAATCGATTGCTTGATACTGAATTAAAGAGAAAAAATAAGGAGGCAGTGAAGGGGCTTTAATAGTAGCTTGTGTCCAATGTGACTTTAAAAAGGGAGGCAGTGAAAAGGTATAAAGGTGATGTGCATGGTCAAAATGAAGGGGCACTTGTGTTTAATCCTCAATAAATCAAATAGGTTTATTAAAATTGAAGTAATTTGTTTTAATTTGATTTGTCATTGTTTACAAGTAACAAGCCTTTAAATCAAATTTAGCTCAGTATGCAGTTCACAGTAAATTACAGCAGGGGGAGTCTCATAACAATACACCCCACTGAATTTTTTTGGTACTCAATTGCAGCAGGGAGTGCCAGCAAACCAGTAATCCCCTCACTCCCAAAATGCACCCCTCTGAAGCTCAGGCTGCCTACGTCAATCTGCTTGGGGAAAATACACACCACATCTGTTAGGAACTTTATAAATTAAAACATTTATTGCATCAAAATACTATTAAAATATAAATAAAATGCATTCTTTTGTTTATTATTTTTAAAAATAAATAAATAAATAAAAAGCAGCCCCACATGAATAAACTTTTCCCCAACTGGATGGGGCCAGCTGGATGGCGGCATCTTTTTCTATTATTTGTTATCTTGGTATTTTCTATTTATTTGTTATCTTGTATCTGCAGTTCTCTTTTATTTCTAATCTTCTAATAGTCCTGCAAGGAAAGAAAGAAGACAGGTTTTGCCCTATACTCCCTAAACCAGGTTTTTTGCTTCCCCGTTACAGGCTACAAAAAGTCCTGTGGGACATTTGTCTAAGCATTACGCCTGTCAATACGTATAAATCACCTGGGATGCAGCATAGCCTGGAGGAGGGGTCTGGGAGGATGTCTACACCATGTGTGGGTTTTCTGTAAGGCAATTATGACAAAGACAGAATTTACCTCAAAATATTAACATCTTAACATGGGCCGAGGCACACCCCCTCAATGGCAAAATTACCACATCTTGCACCTCTTGGAAGGCAGGTGGATGCTGGGGTGTGTGTGGTTGAGGGACGCGGGGGTGGGATGTTGGGAGAATCAACACCACAGGTGGTGGTGGTGGTAGAAAAACCACTACCATATAAAGGGCCGTGACAGGGAGGTAGATTGGGGTATGTCCCTCCATGTTTCTTTCCTTGTCTTTAATAAACCAAACCGGCGGCCAAACTCCATTTCCCAGCAGCCCCTGCCATTGGCAATGTGTAAAGGGTGCACGCGGGTGCACGTGCACCCCCTGAGATTGGCCACTGGAAGTGAGGGCTCTGGGAGAAGCTTGCCCCCTTGCAGCAAGAGAAGTGTCGGCATTCCCTCCCTGCCCCAAGAGAATCCCCAATTGTGAAACCAGAAGTGCTGGCAGAAGTGCCAGTGGTACTTCTGGTTTCATCACTGGCTCAGCAATCGGCCCCACCGCAGCTGATCAGTAATTGGCCACTGGGGGACCCCCCTGGTTGGTGATCTGGTGTCCTCCCAGACTTGGAAGGCACCAGTCACCCATGGCCCCTGCCTATGTGGCTGGGGCTAGTTTACATGGACACCCCAGTAGCAGCTGCACTATGATAGCATGGGCCTTTAATTTCTCTGAATCAAATCGGAACCCTCTGAATCTGTTTGGAGACATTTGGAGATTTGGAAATAGAGACAGCTTTAAATGTTTTTCTTTACATTCCTCTAGGTAGCAGGGGCTCATGAGTGCTGTCCTCCGCTCATCAACCGGTTGGATCTGGGTGTGGGGAAGTGATGTGCAGCACACGGCAGTGGCACGGAGTGCTTGATGGTGGCAGTGCCCCCCCCCCCCCGCTTCTAGGGAGGGAAGAGAAGTTTGCAACCCCCTTGTCACAGTATCAAAAAGTTTGAGAACCCCTGCAATAAGGCATCATTAACATCCATGCTGTATTTCTGTTGCTGAACACACCAGGCTCCTGTAACCTGGTCACCTCCCATAACCTAGTACTTGAGTTTTGGGTGATATCCCCTCCAACCCACCCCCCAGTTCCCTGGAAATTGGTCAGTCTCTCATTGGTAAAAAGTGTGTGTAGGCAGCCAAAACTCAATGTATGAACCCTGAATTTTCCTTCCCTTCAGACCAGATGGAACCCCAGAAGAGCTGAGCACTTGATAGGTGGCACAGTTGGGGAAAGGGATGTGTGCATGAAGGAAGAGCTGCCAGCCAAAGATGCTTGGGTGTGATCTGCAATAAGACATGAACTATCCTTCTGGACAATGGGGGACAATTTGGGACAGGCTATACATATAACTGGTGCTTGGTTCAGAAAGGTCATTTGATCAGATTCCCCTGACTGCTGGTACTGAGACATAGTTCATACCTTCATAGGTATGCATAAGGGGAATTTAAAAAAATGTCTTTAAACACATGTCTATATAGCAGCTCAAAAAACTTTGCCAGAAAGCATTTTGCAACTGGTGGCAGCATAGCTGGCCCTCTCTTGATTACTTTTAGCTCTGAAAAAGTTCTTGATGTTCACAGCAAAGACCAAGTCCAGTAAAGCAATATACTGCAATTACCAAGGAAATGAAGGTGCACAGGCACAACCAGGAGTGGACAGGGTGCCTCAGCAAAATCAAGGCCCTGAAATGTACTTTTCATTGGGACAAGGATGAGAACACTCTTTCTGGGGCAGCACACACAATTGCACCATTCTATGAGCAGATGTCCATCATTCTCACCAAGGATGCAGGTGAGGCTTCTCTCCGGTCATTTGAGACAGGTGTCCAGGACAGCACACTTAACCAAGAGACCACAGACTGTCCTGGGACTCAAACAGGTAACATGTCAGAGGTGTGGAGTGACTGTTCCAAGGAGCTGATAGATGGGGACAGCCAAGAAAAAGTTATCCTGACCATGCACCCAGTCTCTCCGATACCTTGGGCAGTGAGCATAGAGGATAAGAACAATGCATCAAATGGAACTGTGCTTTCCCCCTCAAATGCATTTGACATGTAAGAAGTTCCTGAGACCCAAAGATTGGTTTCTTTTCCAGAGATGCAAGAGGATCTGCAGCCCAGAACTTGTAAGTACCAGGGAATGGGCATTATATCAATTTGTGGCACTATGGCAGGCAATGTTTTGCTTCCATTAGGTTGGATGTGCTGGGGGTGTTCTGCAAGTAGTTCAGACAGGGGGTACACAGCTGGGAAAGAAAACCATATGACAGGAGAGGGGTAATGCTGCTTTTTATACAGGAAATTGTAGAGTGGGCATCCCATGGAATGTCATTGTCATTTAATTAATTGCTCTGGTCTAATAAAAAGTATTTTCCATCCATGTCTGCCTTCTTTATTGTGAAGGGTTGATAATGTCCATGTAAGCAAAGCCAAACATTCCCTGGCTTGTTTCAGACAAATACTGGTAATGAGAGAGAGTACCTCCCCATAAGTGGATGGTGTGTGTGGAGTGTGAGGGGGTGCAGAACAGGGGTACCTCAGTAACTCTTGTGGAAGAACAGAATTCTGGTGGGGGGACAAGGCTGACATGAGCTGCCTGCATGGGCTGCCCCACATTATTAATAGTAGTACTGGTGCTGGTGGCTGAAGGTAACTGGGAGGATGCAGGCGGGAGTGGGGCCAACCATGTCACCTGCAGCCACGCCATACACCTCCATATGTCCATGGCCAGAGTGACCTCCTGTACCATGGTGCCCCTTAATTGTCCTCTGGTTCCTGCAGGGACTTAAATGCTTCAGTGCCTAATGTGGGCACCTGAAGGTACTTTCATTTGCCCTTAACAGCAAATGGGGCACTGCCAGTCCTGTGCCTGCCACACATGTGCCTTGCCAGGGTGTCAACCTGTGCTGTGTGTCCCCTGGCTCTCAACATTTCTTTTCTCCACCCCCCACCCTTGCTTCCCAAAGCAGATCTGCAATTTTAATGGGTTTGGTTGTTTTAAAAGTTTAACAAACCCCTCTGTGGGTGCCTCTGTCAACTGCTTTTGGTTTTGCAAGTGAGGAGCAAAAATTCAGGGAGCCTGGCCATAGCCTGCATTGAAAAATAAAGAGTCTGGATAATAGCCTGCATTGAAAAAGAAAGTGCCTGCTCATCAAGGTTATGCAATTCCCTCCCTTTGGCTATAACACATGAAAACTGAAGTTAGGCACATAAAAACTTTGATTTTCATATTTAAACATAATTGATATATTAAGCATGTGATCTTGAGGTGTTTGGGACCTTGAGGTGGACTCTCCCCAGTGTACAGATGTTGGCTCTGCAGAGCTAAGAGACAGAAGCCTTTTGTGAAACTTTGGAACATTTCACAGATAAGATGCTCAATACCAAGTGCCATCCACTGCTTTTCCTCAGTTCAGGGCTTGGCAGTGAGAATGGTAAGTCAACTGGTCAGACACAGTGGCCAGGAGGCCACTAGTTGACCTTCCCTTCTCTACTTCTTATCTTGGTCCACCGTGGCCAGCATCCTGCTGGGTGATGGCTACGGGTAACTGCTGCCGCTACTCCAAACCCTTTTTCCCACCCCTCTGTCTGCCTGTGCAGGACAACTGCTCTGCTGTGCTGCTGCACAACCATTGGATCACACAGGGCTGCAGGACAACTGTTGTGATGGTGTTGCCACGCAGCCGCCACCCCCGTGGGGGCCTCTCCTGCTGAAAAAACCCAGACGAGATAGGAAGCCTGTTAATGATCCCTGGATAGATAGGCTCATCAACACCATCAGTACCTGTGCAGTGTGGTTGCACAACATTTCAGGACAGGCAAGTTGTGTCTGTGGTCAAGTGTCATCTGGGCAAAATGGCAAGAGGCATTCACGAGAACAGTTGTTAAACTTGAAAAAACAGTAAATCCCTAGTTGGCACCGGCAAGGTACTGCAGTTTGGGAGTGAGGGCCACTGTCAGGGCCAGGGGTCCCCAGGTCATAAAAAAGGGGCCATGGCTTGGGAGTGAGGAGCAATAGCATGAGCAGGGTCAGGACACTGGCATATGACTGCTCCCTACAATCATATATCATGTGCATGCGCCACAGGTGTTCTCTTTTTTGGAACTAGAAATATGGTAATCCTAGTGATGGTGACGTTGTCAGTAAAGGCTGTCTGCTGCCACTGCAGGAGCAGCCATGGGTCTGACTGTGGGGTAAGCTTGTGTAGCAGCCAGGACAAGGAAAAAAAATTATGAAGCATAGAGACTAGGGGCTGCAGTCAGTCCTGTGAGAGGATAAGCACCATTTGCTCTGAAGGGCAAATTAAAGTGGTCCAGGGTGCCGCCTTTAGGTGCCCAAGCAGTTCTTCATTCCTGGATTAAACCGGGGCAGATTTGCAGGTAACAGGGCCATTCTCATTAAGGGCTGCCTGCAGATCTGGCTGTGGGGTGAGCTTGTGCATGGAGGCTACGGGCTAAAATCCTATGATCAGCAGGGCACCACTTGCTCTGTAAGCAAATGAAAGCTCTCCTTCCTTTAGGTGGCCAAGCAATTTTTTATTTCTGGATGGAGCCAGGGACAGATAATGAGGTTACACTGTCATTGTCAGCCTGGCCAAGTCAAGGCCAGAGGGGGAGGGGGCCATGGGTTTCCATGCAGGTGAGCAGAAGGATTGATTCATGTTGGGCTGACTGGACCACAACACCTGGTATGCAACACCTGGCATCTGAAAAAACACATTACACCCAAGTACATAAAAATTTAAGGTATCCTCTTTTTTTTCTATCTGGAATTCAAAGCCTCCTGTGCTGCACAAAGGGGCTCACTACACAAAAATTGCAGTGGCATCTGGTGGACAAAAGGGATCATTACATGTCATTGAGTGAATTTCCATTTACACATGATAGATCCATGGACACGTCAGTTTAATTTGTAGCAATCCAAAGTAAAATACATTGGGATGTGTTTACTTTGAATCACAAAGAGGACAATTTAAATCTCCAAAAAGCCCCTGTTCATGTAAACTAATGCATTAAATTGCAAAAAAGGGCATTTTTCATCATGTGTACAAGTGCCCAACGGCTTTGAAATAATATTTGAAACAGCATTTTGAAGTGGAAGAAGACAGTATTTATCAAGGTTAGAACAAAGGATGCTGCAGTAATTGAGATGTGGAATGGTGAGGGTGTCATCTTTCTGGATGGATAGGAAAGGCTGTATCTTACAGATATTCTCCAGAAACCCCCCACTGTTAATCTTAGACAGTTTAGGTGTTAGTATCTCAAGAGGAATATGATAAATGTATGGTAGGTGCCTATGCGATTTTGATTAAAAAAAATAAAGAAGCTATGTATGCAGCCTTTATAGTGTGTTTTGTTGCTTTATTCATACTTTTTTTTTATTTGTACAGATTTTATAGGATATTCTATGTATGGAGGACTGGAAATCACTTTGTATGCTATGATTTGTGAGCAATATAAGGTGGGTTACATTCAAATAAAAATAGCAAGGGAGTCTAAAATACAAGAAGATTGCCCCCTAGCAGAACAACCAGTGTATCATAGAATCAAGATGATCACAGATGCAAAAGATTATTCTGCTGTTTAGGCTGATCAGCAGGGATCCTGGTTTTCTCTGATTTAAAAAAATCCCCAATTTTTGTTAAAAAGTAACCCTGAATCCACATTTTTTCATTATTAAAATATATATATTTACATATTAGTGGTGTTTCATTTAACTCAAGAGAAAATATGGATTTGGGGTTACTTTTTTAAAACCAAAAATTGGAGATTTTTTTAAATCAGAGAAAATCAGGATCTGTGTTGATCAGTTAGTACAGTGTTGGTTCTTGTTTAGTTCAGTGAAGATGTTAAAAAGTTATGAACAAATTAGTAAATGAAAGTCCTCTTGAAGATGTTGCAATATTTCAGCCTTCTCCCTTCTGGCCCCAAAATACATGTGCAGAGGAGAGGCCAATCTAGGTCAATCTAGGCCATATCCTTAATTCAGCTGTAAATTTTTGAGTAATTCTAAAATCTAGATGCTAACTGTTTTCTCCCTAGTTTTCAGAGGGCATCAGGCACCAAAAGAAGTAAGGCAAAGATTGAGAATTGGCATTAGGAAGAAATGTTAAAATCTCATTTCCTATTTTAAAAACCCATTAAAATATCACCTAGCATAAAATTAATTATTTTGAACCTTTGCATATTTGTTTGCAAATATCAGAGCTAAAGTTAAGTTTGCTTGGATTACAATGTAGAAACTGTGTGAGAGAATGATTTAAGATTATGGCTGTAGGTAATAACCTGCCTTATTTAAGTAAGTTCCAGACTTTCTAATATTTGGGTATTTAAATGGTGGGTATTTTCTCAAGGAATATAATTTATGATGTAATCTGAGCTTCAATGAAATACTTGATAAATCTAACATGTTAAATATTTTTTTTGTTTATTTGCAAAAAATTTAGACATTGGGAGTCAGTATGAAATAGGAGTTCATGCCTAACAAATTGACATTACCAAAAGAGTTGATAGAGATAGACATGCATATTATTTCCCCAAATTGGGACTTTGAGGATCTAAGGTTTTTTATGAGAGGTTAATCTGTGGGTATGTCTACGTGTGCTTTTACACGTGCCTGAAGTCGACGTGCTTTTGCCTAATGCCCATTAGGGCTATTTAGGCTTGTGTCTACATGTGTACGTGCTAAGGTGCATTAACACAGTGTGTGGACTGATTTGAGACTAAAGTTAGTCCCAAGTCAGTCTACATACACAGCATTAATGTACCTTAGCGCATCTAGACATGCATTAAAGCACTTAGGTATTCGCACCTAAATTACAGGTATCAAATTTAGGTGCAAATAGCCTAAAATCACCATTTGTAAGGCATGTTAAGGCCATGCATATCTAGCTGTGCACCCTTAATGTGCCAGCAAATAACTCTAACCCAGGGAATGGGCCAGCAAATAACTCTAAGCTGTTACTGCTGCCTACAGTGCTTGGGTGCTATAGGTGTGACATCTTGAAGTTGGATCTTGCCATAAGATTCCAGGAGTACAAATTCAAACATATGTTGATTCTTTTGAGATACATAATAGCACAGAAAAGCTTAGAAACAACCTCACAAGTTAGGATTCAGAGTATTTTTATTATGGGCCTACTATACATGCAAAATGCCCCACAGTCAGTAACCTTTAAGTATAAAGAAACAGATCAAAAAAGGGAAAAAGACATACAGGATCACAAAAGAAAAACTCAGTGCAACCAGTGACAATAGGCAAACTCTTGGTAGTCTCACATTTTATATAAGAGAAAGGAATATAGATAATTAGGTAGTAAATTAAATAATAAATAAAATATAAAACGTGAATATATACAAGGTAGTTCTAATTGGGAATCAATATTAAAGATTACATCAGACATTTGGAAATTAATTTACTGTACCATGGATAAATGGTGCATCTCTTCAAGCATTTTTGTACTCATGCAGTTTACAGATCAAGAGCACTTATTTGATGGCTACAGAAATTAAGCAAGCCCTAGGCAATGAAAAATGAGCATTTGTGGACTATTCATTGTCTTTTCAATGGGTTATTACCTATAAGCATGTGATATCTATCAGGAAACTATCTAACACCATGGCTAGCATCCACCTCTTTTGGAGAGAACTTCAGAGTTGAGAGATTCATGTGCTACCAAATATTAACAGAAGGGCCAACCAATTCTTTCTGTAAGTCATTAGATAAACTCCTTGGTTTGAAAAGCTTGTGTCTGTATCTTAACTCTTCTTGTTTCCAAAATGTTTTTGTTGATCATTTGAGTATCTGAGGTACTTAAGTGGTTGGTTCCCTTTATCGTAGTATCTGAACTACTCACAGATACATATATCTTTATTTTGTGAGATAAAATAGTACAGTTATCTCCATTTTGTAGATAGGAAATTGAAGCACAGAAAGAGTATGATTTGCCCAAAGTCACATTTATCATGGACTGGGGCTTAGCACGGGATTGGAAGCTGGAGATCTTAGCTAGAATCAAAGTCCAAAGAACAAACTAAAGTGGTGGAGAGGAAGTAAGAGGACAAAGACAGGCAATGGTCAAAGCTGAAGCAGGAGTTTTTAAAGCAGGTACCGAGGTAAGAACAGGAGACAAGGCTTGTCCCTCCAGAGCAAGAATTGGAAGCAAAAATTAGTCGGGACTTAGGTCAGGAGGAAACGCATTGTGTGCAGATACTTCCCAGTTGTCTGTTTCACCTTTTCATGACTGTGAAGAAGGGTCATATTCACATGTGTATCAGACCTAGGCTGATTACATTATGCTGGAGATATGGGCCTACAGATATAATAGCTCTCTGGCACATGCCTACAATAACTTGAGAAGTATGTAGATGAGTAGGCTACAAAGGAAAGGCTAGAATATCCAAGAAAGCTGTAAGAACAATTGCCTGGGCCAAATATTGTAGTTTGGATTCAGAAAATTCAGCTAGGGTAGTTTTTTTATAGGAAGTGCAATATGTATCAGGTATAAACAGAAGCTAAACATAGGCAGCTTACTCATGTTTCAACTTCCACTCGTTTGTCTTCCACTTACTGAAAGAAGGAGGTGGACATATGAAACAGTTATTACGGAACAGCTGATGCCATTTAAATTCTGCCACACTTTTGACTTGATCTCATTTGTTCATCTGTCTATATCCTAAAACATAGTATACCAAACAAGAGAAAGTTGCCTTTAAAAAGCACAAGTAAACACAAACATCTGTTTCTTAGTATTATTTTGCAAACTGAGTTCTTAATGTTAGAAGCTTTTAAAGAAATATTTATCTGATTATCTGTAGCTTGGAATCCTTTTGTTCTTTTGTGTGATATTATTATTTCCATTATAGCAGAGCCCAGATATTCCATTTAGATACCAGGTTTCATTGTGAAGTAAAAATACTGTCCCTGAAACAAATATTTTATTCCTTGAGTCAGAGGGCATATAAAAAGTATATTGGAAATGAAAATTTTAATATCAGATCAGCCTATATTTTGGGTGTAAAAAGTCCCTGTTATTGAGATGAGACTCTGGGTAACTGGCAGAGGTGTGACAAAATGTGATTAATACTGATTCAAAACTATGCTGTACTCAAATGAAAAGGCAAGTCGTTACAAGTGGTGTTGGGAGGACATCACAGGGAACAGTTAGATCTTTGATACAGGAAAGAGTCTTAGATATCATCCTGCAGTGCAAGGCACAGCATTTGGTGATCACACTAACTCTCTAGTATTAATTTTTCTGCTCATGTTTCCTCACAGTTACTGGTAACAGACTCGTATTTGTATACAACCCAATAACAATTAAAATACAATGTGTCCATCAAACTTCACAGTGAATATCTGCAGGTATCTTCAAAGAGTATACCAGTGGTGGGCCAGATGAGTGGGCTAGAGCCAGATGAGTGGGTGGGTCAGATGAGTGGGCTGGAGCCAATCTGCAGACTGGATTAAGCCTTATCACCCCCTCCCTCCCTTGCCCTTTGGGATTGATTTCTAGGGGACTGGTACCACCCTTTGCTGCCCCAGCATGCTGAGACTGGTCCCTGGGGGCCCAACAACACCCCCTCCCATCCCATCCTCCCATCATCTGTACATGATCCTGTGGCCACGGCACATTGAGCTGAGGTGGAGCAGCCCTGACTGGCAGGGGCCCCGGTGGTCAGCCTGCCAGCCTAGGGCTGCTCTGACCTGGCTCAATGTGCTGTGGAGGGGCTGGCTGGGGCATAAGAATACTTCAGTGAAGGGCTAGTCAGCTGGTAGCCACTCCACTGAAGCACCCTCATGCCCCAGCCAGCTCCATCAATGTCTACATGTGCATTGTGGCGGTGTAAATAATTCCACCAGAGGATAATATTTGTGTTTGGAAGTCCTATCCTACAACGAAGTTAATTCATTTACTCTGTCCTAAAGAAACTGCATGTGTAGATGATATTTTAGTGTGGAGCTAATTAGTTCCTCAGTAAATGTCTCAAGTAGATGTGTGCAGTTTCCTGACTGAGACTAATAACTTGGTGAACAGTGGTGATCCTGAGTAAATAGATGGAGATGGAATAAATCAGCTGAGTAGTCTGTTTGGTGAATCATAGGATGCTTTGTCTAAGCAGGTTGATAAGACTGTCAATTACAGGAGCCATAAATCTATGTGTTTCCTCATCATTCCTTTAATCTCTGACTCAGTGAGCTTTGTATCTTGTTCATGCCAACTCTATTTTATATAGATGTACACTATGGAAAAGACTAACAGAAGTAAATATTTGAAAGAAACTCACATTCCTGGGCACCAAGTATTTCTTTTAATTGCATCCTTTCTTGAAGTCCATGTGTCATGGATTCATCCCAAAACAAAGTTTCCTTTGGGGTTCAGTGGGCATATCTACATGAGACGCCTCAATGCGCAGTGGACTGTTATACTGCGCATTAGCACATCACAGCAAAAACCATGCTAACCATGCTAGAATTAGTCTACTGAGCATTGTGTCACAAAAAAGTTTGCCTTTGCTACTGTGTATTAGCACAGCTACTGTACCTTTATTTAGTACCTCACATTAGAAGTACTAAATTTAATGTACAGTAGCAAAGCCATGTTAATGAATGTGTAGATGCACCTGCTGTGTGGCATGCATGGATATTCTCCTAAATGAGATTTATTCCTGTGGTCTTTAGTCTCCAGTTTTAGTGAGAGTGATGCTGGGTTCAGTTTTGTCATTTTTTTAGCAATATGTATTACAGTATTTGATATAAATGTAGTTTTGATATATCTTTATTTTGTAGCCAAGGCTGTTTTGTGAGGTAGATATTAATTTAAGTTTCCTTACCTTTTCACACTCAAGAGGTAATCACTGAGAATTAGCATTTGACTTGAGTTGATTACTACTGGCTTCTTTAAATCTACATTTTAAAAGGAGTTTGACACCTGGCTAGAGTCAAACTGTTGAAGAGGGAGACAGTATATTGGATTAGTGAATCTCTATGTCTGAAAGGGTATACAAGTTTTCCTGGTCCTATTAAGATGAGGAAAATCTTGTAGTCTGATAAATATGCACCTGAGAGGGCAGAAAATTACCAGCATAGTGTGAGCCCCTCTAGCAGAGATAACATATGTGAATAGTCAGAGAGGCAACTATACCTAAGCCTGCTTTGAGAGTATGGCTTTATTTTCAGTCTTCCTGGGAACTGGGGGCTGTGGTCCCTTAGCCTTAGCAAAACAGACTGAGAAAAGAAAGCAAGCTAACAGGAGGCCCTGACAAAAAGGGTCAGTGGCAGGGTGTGTTATCTAACCTGTTGAAGGTGGACTGTATCCATGGATTTAAGCAGCAGGCTAAGACCAGGTTATTGTCTTGATGTTTTGTTTGTTTACTCATATCTCTGTCTACATCTCAACTATGGCTATTGATTTCTTGTGCTGATTCTTGGGTTTTTTTTAGAATAAACCCTTTTTGTTATCTTTTTACAAACCACTTGTTTTCAGTGACACTTGAGATTGAGAGGCCGGAGTATCTGACTATATGGGTTCTCCTATTCAACACAGAGGGGTTCATCTTTTCTGAGAGCATGACTAGAGAAGGGTGTGATATTTCTAACTGCCAAAATATTCCCTGCTAAGGGCTGGCAAAACCTAACAAGATGGGTAGGGCTGAGGCACATGCCTAGGAATTGGTTTCTGGCACACCTCAGCTGGTTCTCACTGGTCAAGCAACAGCCAGCAGAGAATGTTTTGGGGCAGAAGGGCACCCCAAGGATGTGGAAGTACCCAGAAGTATGTCTTAAAGGCACCCAGACTGCATGTTACACCATGTATTTCATGTATGCATGAATGACATGTGTCCCTGGAGGTAGGGGGGGCACAGTGACCACCCGTTGGTGGCAGTGGTGGTGTTGGCAGCGGGGGCATGGTGGTGGTTAGCGGGGAGGTCCCACAGGCAGTCATGGTGGTGTCTGCAGTGGGGGTGGGCCGAGCAAGGAGATCCTGCAGGCAGCCACAGCAATGTCAGTGGGGGAGGGCTGGCGAGCGCCAGCTGGAGGTTGGCAACCACCTGTAGATGCCTCTGGCAGTGTTGGCAGTGAGGTGGGGGGGGGGGTGGCAAGCGAAGACTTACTGCTGGCACCGTTGGGAGTGTTGGTGGCACTTTTCCCAGAGTGTGCACCGCCAATCTCAGGGGGTGCACATGCACCCGTGTGCACCCCCTATGCATTGCCAATGCATATATCCTTTCTTGCACTAATCTCCTTTAAGATGAAGTGCTATTTAAAGGGTCAGATTGTTGCAGGTTAGATAACACTGGGGTCCTGACTGTTAAAATCATTTAATTTCTCATGCATTTTG